>NC_068356.1:25777464-25851871 GCF_020536995.1 Dreissena polymorpha | reverse complement strand
CAATAACACGCTTACCATGGTAACGTGGTGAATATCATATTTGTAAAATAAAATATTAATTCGTATTTTATATCAACAGGTCATACATTATCTTTTGAGGATAGCAGATTCAGCAAGTAAATATTAATTATCTTTGGTGGATATTATAAAAATATCTATTAAACTTTTGAGCAACTTTCCACTGTGGTGAAGACTTATTATATTGCACCAATAAACTAATAGTTTAACATTTATCAAATTGAAGATGATGCAAGACGGTTAAAAATAACGATTTAATTGTGTTTTAACACTCAAGGCTCACATTGTGTAGAATCCGTATTTAAAGTGTAAATAGGTTTATTGTAACAAAATAATGTGTGTGATATTCTTATATGAATTGCTCATTATGATTAAGAAACTTATAAAGATCTGTATTAAGATTGGTGACACTTCAGTTACCGAGTTACTGCTGACATCTATGTAAATCTATGTATTTAACGTGTGTGCGATGTTGCATCAACATGTTAAGGGTATGTGGATGGCGTAAATCATAAAGCAACATTATGCATGTTTTATCACACTAAATTTGGTTAGATTGTTTACGACCTAAGAAACGACAATTACTTGTCTTTTAACGTGTTTATGACTAATGTATAGTATCATGAAAGCTGATAGGATTGCGTAGCATCTCATAAATAAATTAAGTTGTATCACAATATTTCTATATTCAGAGAAACATGTAAATAATACTCACTTAGCAAAAGTATTACATCCCCGCTGTTTAATTGAAGAAGATTGAGACTTCTCTTTAAAATGTAAAATTGAAGAACAAGAAATTTAACACATGAATAAAAGTCAACTTGTCATGTTATATTTACATGCTATGACAATAGAAACGGCTATTGAAAAGGAATACTGCAATTGTATATCACATATACGCGACACATATTTTTTAACATTAACTAGCCGTTCTCATCGATCAATTGACATTTCTGATAGATTCAATCACATTGATAAAGTATTTCATTTCGGACCGCAGAACCAGTAAGGATTTTGATATTTTTTAATAATTGTATAATGTCATAAAGTTGAAGATGGCAATTCGTATACAAATTTATTGTATCCAAATATTATATTTAAGCGAAGAAAATGAGGAAGTTTCTGCTGCTTGAAATATTAATTGTGACGATTTTTTATATTCAAGCATATAATAAACTCTTAATTAATATAATCATTATATGAATATGAAACCAATATTGACCACACGAAAAGTAAAAAGCAACCGTAACTGAAAAACGATCATTAAACATGTACACATACTATAATATTGAATATTGTTTTAATACAGTCTTAAAAATGTAAAGATTAGTTTTTTTGGATAGATTTTGTTCATTTAAAACAATATATCCCGATGATCTGGCTCACCAACATTCCCTTAAATACATACCGAATGACACAAAAGACCACTGCTTTTCCAGAGTTTGTTAGAGAATAAAAATATAGTGACGTGATTGTTGACTTTGCTTCACTTATATATCTATCAATGTTTTTATATGATTTGATCAGGTAAAATAGTTTCTTACAATTTCTTATAAAGATTTCTCCACATGTGTTGTGTTTAGATTGGGAAAGAACTTAAACGCTGCATGCTTTCGGTGTTTTTAAAACATCTAGACAAACGATTAAAAAAATTTTTTTGGGACACTAACGTCTGAAACACGAAAACCATTAAATGCTGTTTCGTGGCAGAACAATGACTTTTAAAAGGAAAAGTATTTTTTTTTCCAAAAATTGAACAACAATATTCATGTTAATTCTGCATAGAGTATTTTAAAAATGAAATTGGATTTTATGTTTAAACTTTGATCTCAAATGAACATTTATTTAAATCAATGTATTCTGTATGATTGTAAAATCAATTTCCATGTATCTTTTGTATTGAGTCTAAATCCCTGCATGAAAAAATGCCAATAGAAACTAGATAATTGCTCTAACTACATGCATTTCATTTGATCTCTATATACGCCGTGGAACTAAAATACATAAGCACAATTAACATTCCCTGAACCAGATATACCCGTATACAAGCGTTCGGCGATATGTATAATGGCTATTTTTTCATTTTCGAAGTTATCCACGACTTTGCGGTTATTTTCTGAAAGATGTCTAAACAGTGTTGTATCAATTAAGAACATAAACAGAAAACTACTAACAAAGAAAGAAGTATAAAGCAAAAACTAAATAATTAATGTGACGTCAATGAACATACAGTGTGGTAAGAAACAAAGTGTAAATGACTTACAAACCGTGAACTTGTATGGTAATTTTAAGTTTCTATTTATGTTTTGGATTTTTTGCTTATATTCACACGTAATTTTTTGCCTTATATATAAGTAATCCACATTAAAACACAAGTGTTGCTAGATTAATATCATATTAGTTGCAACAAACATTCACGTTATAGATTGCGATAAAAATGCACACATTCTAGTGCATAATACAAATATAATAAAAATAAATTTATAACACGCGTGAATACATTTTTAGAGCTGCATTAATGTTTTATAACACGCAATTTTTTATTCATTGAATATGTAAATTGTGCATAACATCATCTTTTTCGGATAGTATCGTTTTAATATTGACTAAGTATGATATGCGAAAAAACACAACAACGACAGACGACATTTTACGAAGAGTCAGTTAAGTCCTTGGAAGAACCAATCCACCGTTAATAGCATGCGACATCTTTTGTTGAACTCCAACAGAATAATAATCTTGTTTCATTGAACTTGATGGTGACATCCTTATTATAGATCTTTTTTATTCTGATTGACGTTAAGCACCGTCCACAGGATGAGTCAGACTATTCCGATTCTTTGTTTACGACAGATTGCAAGGAAACCTTCAAAAGAACGGATTTAGAATTCTAAACATGGGTTATATTTTAATGCTTTCTAAGAACAAAATGCTCTCAAGCTTAATGAAACGATTGCAAGTGCTCTTTCTTGACATTTCGAAGGTTGAAAATAATTATATTACAACAGAATAGACCACTTTAAACATTTGATGTAAATCTAAACATAGTAATGATATTCTTTCTTTTTGTAAATTTCCATGTCTCAAACAAAAGATCAATTTATCTACATGACTTAGTTGAATACAGTATGATTGTAAATGACAATTGTTGTGTGCCTCAGGTTTGTGATAATAAATTTTGTCATACAGGTACAGAGAAGTTAACATTATCACTGTTACATTGAATCACAGTAATCCATATGAAAATTAGCACGAATAAATACATTATGTAATGAAAATCTCGTAATGCAAATGTAATACAAACTGTATGAGTCTATTTATAATTGCGTTGAACTTTCAAACAACGGCAGTCTGTACATGTATTCATGTCATGACGTTTGTGTTTTTGGACTCACAACTAGTCCTCAGTCTTTGAAATAGTTATTTTAAGAGACATTGTCGTTAAACATGTGGGTTCCAGGAGCGATTGTTTTTAAAAGAGTTCAAAAGGGATAAAAAATAAAATAAAAAGGGATATTTATAGATTATTAATAATTAACTTAAATGTCTGACAGTTGAATGCCTTAAAAAGCTGTGAGGGGTCCGGACTTTTTATTTTGTATGCTAAATATATCATTAAATTATCTTATGCCAATGAGTTATAACTGTTAAATGTATTTCGATGATTTGTATACAGGAAACAGGCCGCCAAGCAAACAGACTGACGGAGAACGAACCGAACGAACGACGGACAAACATGTGGAACAGTTTTCAAGATAACAACAGTTTACCTGTTTTTAAAACATTCAAATGAACCCGAGAAGTATTTGATATATTCCCTGATGGATAGTACCAAATATATATATCGTTTTTTCTTCGTATTTATACGATACGCAAATACTCAACATCTGGTTTTACCGTTACTTTTTATCGCAGCTCATTACTGAATGTATTCACCATGTCAATCTTAATTAAATCGCCAGGCGATCCGGTCGTTGTTGACAAATTATTACTGAACATTTAATTATATCATTTCAACATCATAATTTAGTAGCGATTAACTAGAAATATCGAGAGGTGCTGCACATTTTTCACAATATAGTTACCATGAAGCTAATATCCAACATATGTAATTATCTCTGACATTATCCCTGACCTCGAGTGTACCTTTGTGTAATAATTCACTTCCTTTCTAATGGAACCAGCACTTAACGTTTTTCAAAAATTGATACGTAAAATTGAATAGTTTTAAGAGATTAATGCAACAATATCTTAAACATGCATCAGATTGTTACTTAGTGACGACTTTATTACATCGATATTGAGACAGTACAATAAGTATGATCAAAATTGTTGAGTTGAAGGTTCTAGTTCAAGAACGCAATAATAATACAGTACAGGCAACAACATTTGAATATTTGAACAGGGCGTTTGAATATTTGTTAAACAGACAGAACACACAAACTACATATATAAACGTCTTTTGGTCGATATGTTGTAAGGAAGCGGACGTAAATGTTTAACTTTAAATCGCCGAAAAATACAAATATCGCTGAAAGAGCACATATGTATGTATTTACTATTAACATCATAGCGATACAAAGCCCTAGTGTACGTGTATTCTCTAAAATAATGCTTGTTCAGATCAATTGTACAAAAGTGTATGCGTATTAACTTTGAGTGGCTATGATTGTAAAACATAGTTTACTAACAAACTATTCATTCAATGAAAGGAGTTTGAAGGTTTTGGTAAAACGGTCTCGACACCACATATCAAGGAAACTGCCTATGTATCTTTGGAAAACTCAAGCAGCTACAGGTAACAAAGTCAATCAAACACGCATACCCAATGAAAATAAAAGGATTAAAAGAAATCACGCAAAATAAATATCTTATATGAATCGAGATGGAATATGCAAAATCATAGCGTCGTTAACAGCTAAAAAAACATTCTCATGGTGGAGCTCCAAAACATTTAAATGCAGTTGTTATGACTAAATTTAATAGCGTGCATTTAATAAAGTAATTATATATATCAACATGTAATTCTTGTTTCATAGTATATAGTTCGAGTTTCACATCCCAAACACTTTATACATTATTTATTGCATTAAATATGATTGTTTATAAATTGTCGATGTCGAGAAGACTTTGTTTCACTGTCGCAAGACATTGTTTACATAAATACGTGAATGTCCAGGAGCGGCAAAAATACTGTTATTACATTGAAACGTTCAATATCTATAACGAGAATAAACACTTCGCAGTGCACATATGTGCGAAATGTTACAACAATAATTGTATCATTCAAACATGTATTAGGTACAACTAAAAACGAATATAACGCGTTATCACGTATATACTGTAAACGATTATTTTATATGAATATGAATTTGGTAACATTGTATTCAACGCTCAAGAAAATGATACTTATGTATAACACTAGATCTATTCGCATTCTGAAATAATATAATACTATTCAATACACGGATATTAGTTTGACCAAAACAACCCTTGCTTGCTATAATACTAAAGTTTGCTGGACCTATTCAAAACACAATTTCCTCAAAACCAATACGATCTCATCTCACAGTTTAATAAGTCATTCAAAAACGAGACACTCTGTGTCAGAAATCACTATTTATGCATACCGGCCATATCGTTAATGTGTTATGATACAGTAACTGGAGATCAATCATACCTCAAGCTTATTTTCTTGTATTTACTTATCAGATTGCTTACAGGAATAAATAATTATATCAGATATGCAATATACCAGACAGTATGATTATTGACTGTGTTATGATAACTTTATTTCATTTCATATTATAGTGCGTTCGTTATTGATTTTGCGTATCTTATTACTTAGAGGAAATGCTTTCGTATACTCCAAATAGGAGCAATCATAGTTTGGGATGATTGTTTCTTAATTTACTCGCGTCATGTGAAAATTAGTATTATGCCGCATGCAGCCAGCGTAGCTAAAGATCAGGAGCCAATTAGACTTGGAAACATTGCGAGACTTTATAGCGGTAAGGGTAGCTACTGCAAGGCTTCAACAGTTTTCAGACTGGTCTCTTGCTATACTGAGTGCATAATTGTGACGTCGTCAGCGAAAATCAGTCTTGTGTACGCTGACGTTAATGTCGGGAAATCGCGAGATAAAAATCTGGTACGAAAATGCACTGGATATCTCGTCTTGTTATACAATTTCTCGGCTCATAATTTATGTCTTTTTTTGAAAATTTCCACAATAAAGCATGCATATGTCCTTTAAGCACTGGCATAATTGGTGGTTTATAATCGATTTTTTTTATTTCAAATTATTCCCCTTGAATGACACAGTTTCGTTTGAGCAGTTCACAGGTAGCGCCACCTGTTTCGTAGTGTTCATTTTCAATGGCTATGTAGTGGAAAGTAGATTTCTACTAATAGTTGGTGCGTTGTAACCTCACAGTTGGATTTTATCCCAGGATTGAAGCTATTCTGTGTAGTCAAGCTGCAGTCCTCGTAGAGATCAGACGTGCCAACTAGAAGACTTATGTGTCTCATATCTATGGAAAGGACCCATTGCATTGAAGACTTAGGTTAGGGAAATACTTTATTGGTGGCAGCGGTGATTTTTTAAAACAATTCCAAACATAATTTACCAGAATTTGAGTATTTTCTGTGGATAATTGTCCCGCCGTTTTTCGATTACCACCTATTTCTGAAAATGTTTGGCCAAACCATACGACTAGTTGGTGTGTTCTGCCTCTTGTGGGTCACAGTTTTTTGTGTTGGTGGATGAATTTACACCAGCAGAGGTTATTTGTCCTATTCATATAACATTTAAGCCCAATTGCAGCAATTTCTTGACTTGGACGAGTCCATTGTTGGCAGTGGGAGGGGAAGTAAAAAGTGTGACCTACGCGGCTTGGCTACCATCCCTTGTAAGTATATTTCAAATGTACTTGTAAAAAATACTCTAGATTATGACAACTAGTGCAGCCCATATCTTGTGTATTTAAATTTACACCATGTAGGAAACATCTTCATATTTATTTTAGTTGTATTTGTCATCAAATACTTCTGGATAAAATACTGTGAAACCATTATTAATCGTCAGGCATTAATTTTCATAAATTTCGTCAGTCGACCGATCGGCGAATTTAAGATCCTAACGAACAATCATGCTCTATGTTTAAACAAAAACAAACGCCAAGTTGATCAATATTTTAAAATTACCGTAGACATGAGGCATTAAATTCCAACATAATCCATGCACACATTCACTGCTGTTTCGTAATCAAGATTAATCCGGTTTTGACACAAAGGTATGTAGATTACACAAGGTACTTAACTGACACGTTACACTTCTTTAAAACGCGTGTGCAGTACAGCTGTATCGAATGCGTTGACTTCGTTTAAATAGAATGGTAATGAATTAGCGCTAATTGTTTATAACTTTATTACCCATTAGGTGCATTGTGTTTTTCAGGGGTGTTGCATATTAGCCATCACGCAGCGAATGCCGATAAAAGACAATAAACCAAATGAAAAGATGAAGATGTGTGATCAACATGCGTATTTATCACAAAATAATAAAGAATATTTTAATTGCTGCTTGTTGTTTGATTGTTTGCGTTTAACCACACTTATTACTATTTTATCTATTTTATATGTATCAATTTATTTTTATTTTGAAATTATTGACATTATTGATTTATATACCGGTAGTTTACTTTTAAGAACAAACACACACATAGAGTTTATAATTTTAAGGTTGATATCAGAATAAAAAAACATTTTATTTGAAAAAAAACAACACTTTACAATCTGGAACCTCTTTTCGTATAACACAAACAGTTTTTAAACGGTATTGACAGCATTTTAATAAAAATCATACCAACTAGAACACATACCATAGAAAATAAACAAAAGTGACTAGTTTGATTTGCTATTTGATAAAATAAGACTAATTGGCAATTGGCTTCGTTGTTACAAACACTCGTTAACGGTCATTCGATCCCACTTGTTCGCTAATCATAACAATGAACGTGTGAAGGGCATACATTAAGAGGGTCCATTACTGTCCCTTGATAACAAAAGACTAGTTAATTGACATGTGACAAACAGGCCCACCTCCTGCAGTGATTCTCAAGTGTGTTCCCGCATTCATACCACGATTTTTCGCAACTGCGATTGATCGCGAATATGTATTACACACAAATCGGATATTGACTGACGCATTTTTTAAAATTTAAAATCAGAAATCGGCGAATTTAAGTGCTGACGAAATCGTCATTTTTATAAAAATGACGAAATTTTGTGCTGTCGAAAATAAATGGTTTCACAGTAGTTTCTTGCCAACATGGCCTGTATAAAGCAGCCTGTTAATTGTTGACAGAAGAAGAATTAAGATCAATCCCGGGTATTAGCAGTAGACTGGCATCGACTATTGTTGATGTCAGAAACAGGTTTGGAAACTTAACGGCAGAATCTTTCCAAACATTGACACGTCAGTCACTTATAAGAAAAAGGAAAAATGCTTGATTTACACCCAATAGGCAGCTGGGGAAATATCAGTCCCAACAATCACCAAATATAATGTTAAGTGCTTTTCCTAAGAAAGTTAAGTACCATATACCCGAATCACCTAAATTCGAGAAACAAGCGGATGGCGATGCCTCAGAGAAGTTGGTATCAGAAGGAGCACAGTGGGTGGACGTCCAAGAGGTCTTATCGACTGCTAAAAAACTAGTTGCAACCAAAAAACAAGATGACTGCAGCGCCTTTAGTGATTTTTTTAACAAATGCACAGTAACAACTGCACTTTGTCATAGACAATATTCGTCGCCGTGAGGACAGCGACGATGATTTGGAATTCTCATCCGGTATTTCAAAGATAAAAAAACACGAGCTAAAATGTATAGAAAGAAGGTTACACACCACACTGTCACAGGAAGGGGTGTGTCATCTGATGAGGGGGAGGAGGAACAACCAATTCTTCACAGAACAAGTAGTGCTATTGCCTACTTTGATAAACTGCCAGCTAATAAGCTACCTCAACCAGTACTTGGCAGCGACATGACCCAGTTTCAAAGAAGGCAGCCATTTTCGAGATCAGCCTTGTGGGAAACTTAATTGTTTGAGGCTAGTTAAAATAGATCACTTCAGATGTGAGTAATTTCAGTCTGAGCTAACAACGATGAAAAGGGGTACTTATTCAGTCTAAGGCTGGAAAGAAAATTAGGATATCAACAAATACTTCAAGAGAAAGAGGGAGGGAGTGCAGTGGAAAGAAGATTTCTACTAATAGTTGGTGCGTTGTAACCTCACAATTGGATTGGCTCGGAATTTATCCCAGCATCGAAGCTATTCTGGGTAGTCAAGCTGCAGTCCTCGTAGAGATCAGACGTGCCAACTAGAAGACTTATGTGTCTCATTTCTATGGCAAGGGCCCATTGCATTGAAGACTTAGGTTAAGGAAATACTTTAGCTATTTAACGCTGTAAATCAAAGTGACATCGTGTACTGTTGGATGTCTTCAATCGAAGAAGGTTCGGAAATGATATTTCCACAAGCATAAAATAGGTAAGTGAAAGATATGTGTAATTTGGCTTTGCAATTAATTTTCGCGACTCGCAAGTTTGACCCGGAAGTAAACTGTACGATAGCAACGGAATTTTGTACATGAAATGGTGGTAGATTTAAATTTGACTTTAAAAGATCATGTCTCAATTTAGTAACACCAGCACTATTTTATATGAAATTTCATAAGACCAGGACACTTTGTTTTTAAATGATTCATCAAATGTAAATGAACTTTATTTTCAAACTTCTCACCCCACAACTCAAGATTCGTTTGATGTGTTAGATGATTATGAAAGTGACCTTGAGTCTAACCATGATGAGTCTGATATTGATATTGATGTAGAAGCTGTCATAGAAAATACATCAGATACTGTGTTTATTGAAAAGTCTGAACTTGATTTGGCAGAAGCTGATAAACAAAACAAATTTAAGGTTGAGTTTTTAGAAATGTTTAAGCGCAAATTTAATTAATAATTATTATTATAAAAAAGTGTTATGTAGATAAATAACAAATAATTTGATATTCTACAGGTTGGGAAGTTATTTTTTAGGACCCCAAGGAAGTGTGAGGTGTATGGAATCAGCTGTGAAGGATCTGGTATTTGAATTAATTAAATATCAATGCTATCCACAAACTGAATCAGTCTAAAAACAATCGATTGCCCATTGATTATTTACTTTTTATTGTTGTATGTGTGTGTGCGTGTTTGTGTGCGTGTGTTGTCTGGAGGATATCCTTCTCGTTTAATATCAATTTTTATCATAAGACAATAAACATGCATTATCTAAATGTTTCAAACCACCTAGTAATTAATTTTAAAAAAGAAACTATTTGGGCATCTCTAGTAAGTTATTACGGCGTATTAATTATCCCCCGCCATAGGCGGAGGGATATTGTTTTGGAGTTGTCTGTCCCTCTTTCCGTCCGTCTTTCCGTCCGTCCGTCCGGAGCCATATCTTGGAAGTGCTTTGGCGGGTTTTATTGAAACTTGGAATGAGTATATATATGGATAAGAGAATGATGCACGCCAAATGGCATTGTACACCATATGTTAATAACGGAGTTATGGCCATTTGTATCTTGAAAAAATGCTTTTTGTGTGTGTCCGGAGCCATATCTTGGAAGTGCTTTGGCGGATTTCATTGAAACTTGGTATTGGTATGTATATCAATAAGAGGATGATGCACGCCAAATAGCATTGTACACCTTTTTTAAATAACGGAGTTATGGCCCTTTGTATCTTGAAAAAATGCATTTTTGAGTGTCAAATGTAACACTTTAGTGACCAGAAGCATATTGGCGGGGGATATCAATTCAACGAATTTGCTTGTTAGTCTTCTATTTCACAGCAAAGCAGGTGTTTTATCTCGCATACGAAGGCCAGTCACATGGTAAAGGTGCAAATGCTGTGGTCAGCCAGGTTCACCACTACCTCAACACATACGGTCTTGGCGAACAGCATGCTCACTTTCAGTGTGACAACTGTTGCGGCCAAAATAAAAACAACATAGTCATATGGTACCTTCTGTGGAGAGTTCTTTTAGGTAATAACAAGCCCTTAGTTATTGTGTTTCTGATTTTTCTTTTTTCAGTGATGTAAAGCGTGTTGATGTGTAGTGAAAATTAATTTTGTTTACTCTGGTATCAGTCTCAAAAGAAAAAATCTCTTAAAATTAGATATTGAAATGAGTCAAACCATTTTTTAAGTCAGTCAATTACTACAAAATACATATTCTAAATTGTAGCCTGACCTTTTTAAAAACTTATTTTTTAACATTTCAGGTTTACACAGAAGCATCACACAAAGCTTTATGTTGATAGGACATATAAAGTTTACACCAGATTGGCACTTTGACATCTGGAAGTCTAAGTGAAGGTAACCTTATCACAGTATGGTGTATGTGACCTGCATGATCCTTCTTGATAAACCTTGTTTGCATTTCCATAGGTCTATCCAGTTGTATAGTTCTGCCATGTAATAAAATATTATGACAATAAAAAAAATAATCAAATCAACTAAAAATAGTGTGTAGGTACTTTATGTCTTGTAACAGGAAAATAAGTATTTATTTTAGTAGTTTCAGCTGTTTTATTGGTATGAAATTCTTGATATGGCAAACAAAATCCCATGCAAAATTATCTTTATAACTTTGTATTTTTCTATTACAACAACAACAACAAACTAATAATTTGATAATAGGAAACTATATTTTGCAATTGTTTCTTTATTAAATGGTAATCTTGATATAGAGACTTCAATGCAGAAATGTTGTCTGATGTCGCTGCGTCTGTGGGGTTATCGTCAAGGACGGGCCACAACATCCCCCAGCTTGTGGGGGACACTTCCAATCCTGTTGTTATCTACGACTGGAAGGATTACCTTTCGACATTGTTTCACCCCATAAAGAATGTCACCAAATTTCATCAATTCCATGTGTCAGTGGATCATCCCGGTGTTGTGGAGTTCAGGGAATTTAGTGACTCACCAGTAGTCAGAATCACTCTCAGGAAGGTCTCGAAAGTGAATGTTAATGTGAGCTGTGACGACCTGCCAAACGTAATGTTTGCGAAAGGGCTTGATCTGTACCTTCAGTGGTATTTATTTGAAAACAGTGCTAAATCTGTCAGTTGATACAGGTTTTAAGATGTTCAATACAAAAGTTGGTTGTTCTAATTGCACACGTTTTTTATATCTCATATTTACAAAACAAAAATCCTTGTTTCAATGCTACCATTGTTTCACCTTATGGACACAGACTGCCCTTCCGAAAAACTGGAAAAAAATCAATGTGAATATTGTATTTATTTATGTTTTACAATGAAAATCCTATAATTTGGTTTGTTTGCTACATTGTTTCCATAGTAACACAAAAAAAACAATTTTTATGTTTTAGTATCCAAGTGTACTTTTAACCATTACTTTTCAATGCTGTTTTTTCCTGACGCATTCCGCATTTAGTTTGACTGATTGACGTATTGATGCGCACTAACCTGAAAAGGTTAACGCAGGTTATGTTTTACTCGCGTAATTTATTGTATTGCAACATGTGATTGCATATCATCTAGCAAACACAAGTTTGGTTAATTGATGAAAATTTCACGATTGAATTATTCACAGTTAAAAATATCGTGATTCAAATATTTCGTGAAAATATATAAGCTTTCAATGAATATTATAAGCTATATTTTGTTGTGCATTGTCATGCACATAGCCTGGTACGCATACTAGCCGAGCATTGCGGCAGCTCCACATTCATCATTTGTCCTTTTTATCACACCTTCTTATATGGGGTTTTAGGTGTATATTGTTGCAAAACGCAAATAAAATAAAGAACGAAGTACGATCATTAATAAACTTGACGATAGTCAGCAGTTGTCTGTATATACACGACGTTCTGTCGATTTTTGGGTCATATTTTCCATGTTCGAACAACATTGCTATACTATTATGGTTTAGTAACAAAAAAGAAGATACTTTCTTTAATTCTTTTTTTTAATTACATTACGAGCCGGTTAAATCAAAAATGCATTATCCAGGGTGCTTTTTCTTTAATACTTACTTAATGTATGCGAATAATAAAATACATTATTTGAACCCAAGTCATATTGATGTTGAAATAAACCACATATGAAATATGACCTAATTGCTCTTGTTATTTTAATAGTGGATATTCGTGATTTCTTTTGTACTCGATTACACCTAACAATCAGGCTGACTGAAGAAGTGCTTTGATTCTAAGTCGTAATTGTATTACATGTGTATGCATCAGGGTGTCGGGAATACAGCTGCTGAATAATATTAGCTGTATACTTATATATTTATTATGAATCAATATTCTTCACTGTGATTTCATAACACCGTTTACTGTATAATTTTTATATATGACAAACAGTTCAGCTGTGAAATAAAAAAATCACATTACACAATATGTCTACATTAAGTCGCATTAATTCGTGTGGTTTAATTTTCATGATAAACAATTGAAGAATAGTAAAATCAAATTGTACAACCACGAACCTAAAAGGGACATTTCCCCATTTTGGTAAATTGACAAAATAAAAGAAAACATGTTTTAGGTTCAAAATTTTTCGTTGTAAATATTGGTGAGGAAACAGAAATACTGAACATTTACCATGCTAAAATATTATTTACTTGCGTGTTTTGACGATTAAAAAAAATCTGAAAAATATAAAGCGTTGCAATGAGAAACGATTGAATAATTTGGAGATTTCTGTTGTTGTCTTGATATTTTGTGACACTACTGGGATAGCTTATATGAAGTATAAACTTCAGAACTCCTTGTATGAGAACGGATGGCCGAGTGGTCTAAGCGTTATAATTTTACTCTAGAAGCAAGTGGTTCGAGAACAGTTAAGGTTTACTTTTTTATATTTAATTTCATTCTTGTTTTTTTTTTTTACTGAAGCTTTTTAGATCCAATGTTTACCTTTATCAATATAAAACATTTAATGACAAACTTTAATATCTGTTAAAATCTGTGATAAGGTCCCTTTAAAGCATAATTCAAAGCAAAACACATGCGATTTTAAACAGTTATCTTTTGCTATATAAAATAAACATGCGCATAATGTTCCAACAGGAACAGGACGATGTTAAAACCAATGAATGAACGTATCATACTGTTGGGATTTGTTTTAATGTTTTGATATATTTGAAGATACAACATGCCTACATTAATGTGAGATTTTCAAAGTCTGAAATAGTCCGTATGAATGCATAAACTTAATTGTATGCGCTATAAAAGAGTTTAAATAATGCTATTACAAGTTAAGAAGGTTTTACCAGCATTACTGTTATGTTTTTTTACTTACTTAAATTTATTGTGTAGTCAACAACAATTTTCGAATTTTTTATGTACTATTAAAGTTCCTATATGTGTTTATTGAAACGTCAGTATTGCTTGAAACGTTTAGAATACTGATGGGTGATACATGTACTCCTTTCCAATAACAGGAAAGGAACTTCCAAAACAATGAAACCAACACCACAGTTGTTGGCAAGAGCATACTGATAATTTCCTTTCCGGATAGTGTGTTATTGAACTGAAGCATATCCTGATTGACGTCTCTTTGTGATTACAAGCATATTAATTAAGAAAGGCGATATTTTTGTTTACCGATTCATCTGTCAAATATGCCAATTAATAACCTGGTGTTCGTGTAGTGTGCCGTTACATACACACATTCCCAATGTTCATGGGATTTTCCAAACACGTTACTATGTTCATGGGAGTTTCAAATTATTAGTACAGTGTTACTTGATGGCAACAAAATCAATTAGTCAGATGTTTGAGGTGTTCCGTGTTTCAAAGTTTTGGCAAACTCCATTTGTTGTGAACAACCGATGTATATATGTTAAAGTTTAAAAAAATACATAAACAGTTTGCAATTACTTATATTATCCTATTTACAGATTTGCATATTTGATATATAAAGTAATCAAACTATTGTTGAATATTTAACAATTTACTGTATATACATTTCACCGTAAAATACAACCAACTTATGTCTTTAACTCATGGTTATAATTGTCGTATGCACTAACAAGTTAATTGCACAAACTGTGTGTAATGTGACACTTGACACAAAATGCTATTATGTTTCAATAAGTTTTGTTTAATTGAATGATACCAAATGTACGATATACATATTGGATTCTCGGTTTAAAACGGGTATGGTTTATTATACATGTAAATATTTATAGAACGAGTTAAACAAATTGTGACCAACGAATAACTACATGGCGCATGGCTGTTCATGAAACATAAACTATTATTTACCGCAAAACTGCGTATTTCTCATTTAATTAATCTTCAGTAAAACATAAATTTCTACCACGTTTCCGCTCAGTTGTACCAAAACAATAAACCTTCAAATAATAGCGGTTATTATACGCAGATGATACGTAACTAGTTTTCAAACGCATTTAAGTGTGAGTTGTTTGCATTAGTATAAACAAAAAATATTTTTATGTACCAGTGCATCAGTCAAGCCGACCGACAGACAGATATACAGCCACACCGAGAGACGGAAAGACATAATTATTATCATGAAATTATATTCTGAGCGTAATAGGTATTCGAAATTCCAACAATATTCATTTAATATGAATATTTAATATGATGCTGATTGAAAATTATCTTTATATTTGGTTCTCATTATACCAGCTTCACCATACTTTCTATGCTTTCAGAACGTTGTTGTTCTTTGTCTAATTAATCTCTGTAACAAAACTAGGATGATAAACATTGCACACACATCTCGACCGGCGCGTAAAGACACTATCTTCATAAATCTGAATGACTTGTGCGATTAATTTTGAAAAATGAGTTGCGTCTAAGATAATGCAATTGCGGAAAACTTGAGTGCCTTCAGCGCTTTGATAATTTACGTTGTTTTGCGCACCTGTCAATTTAAAATAAAATTGAGCCATAAACGGTGACGACGCATACCACAAGACGTACAATTGTTCACCTTGAGAGCGTTGCCTTAGGTGTGCTTAACCCTTTTAAATACAGTAATTTACGTGTAATGAAAAATTTAGTTCGTGATAATTTAAGCAACACTTTAGTGAAAGATAATATATAATTAGAAGGCAGTTTCGCAATCATTAAACACACAATTACGTGAACGACAAACATGATTGAGAATGAACAACAGTATTTAGTACTCACTGTATGAATGGTAAAAGTGTGTTCGAAATATGTATCACACTACGCCATCAATCAGATTGATATTAGCGGACGATAAAATCATACTGATACGAAGTCCATAATTGACCTCTTTCATCATTGTGCAGATTTTTTATGTGTGCTTGTTCTTGTATCGTAAGTTTACTTTTTTTAAAGAATGTTTTAGTTTTTTTCTTTTGCTTATATTTTAACGTTATGTTTTGCATTATTTATAAGCAATCCACATAAAACACAAGAGTTGCTCGATTAGTATCATATAAGTTGGAACAAATATTTACGTTATAGATTGCGTCAAAAATTGCAACACATTTTAGTGCATTAAGACAATTATAATATAATACATTCATATCGTCTTTCCCTTTACAATGGTTGAACTGCGTTTGGGTCTTTGAAGTGCGTTAGAGTCGTTGAACTACCTTAAAGTTCCTGGTAAAGACCGTGACCCTATTGTATTGTGTGCCTATGATCTTATGCTTGTTGGAGTTAGTTAATGTTATTTTAATACTATTGTTAACTCATTAGCCGTGACAAGAACTTCATAAGTCGCTTATGAAAGTTTCTCGGACCATTTCTATAATGCCTTTCAGTATTTGGATTATTTGTATGTCCCTAGTTTTCAATAACGTTGACGCCGCTGCGTCATATTATGGCACTCGCCAGTAACAATTCGATTGGTCAAAGATAACTTCTAGAGTGAAGGAAAATGCAATAATACCATCGTATACTTGTCAAGATGAAACTATGCGTAATGCTTTTATTTCATGGCAAACCGCAATCAGCTCGTTAGAAAAAATGTACTTGTGTATCAGGCGAAATCATGTCAATTTATATAAAATAGCACATTCAGGTGTTTGTACATTTGAAGGTATTAAAAAATGCTTTAGTTGTGTACGATATTAGAAAATGAAGATTATATCGCAAACACTATTTCCCTAATTTTGTTTGTACACATTTAGATAAGTCCAAATTACAAACACATTCTTGATTGAAGATTACGGTAACCTCATAACACGCTTGAATACATGTTTATATGCACTACGTTTTATTACACACGATTTATATTCGTTGTATAAACTAATTGTGCATACAATTAATTTTTTTCGGATAATAAAGTTTTAATATTGACTAAGAATGATATGCGTAAAAACACAACAACGACAGAAGACATTTTACCGAAGAGTCAGTAAAGTCCTTGGAAGAACCAATCCCACCGTTAATAGCATGCGACATCTTTTGCTGAAGCTCCAACAGAAATAATACAATTGTTTCAATTGACATGACATTTGTTAATGTAGATCTATGATTATGATTGACGTTAAGCACCGTTACAGGACGAGGCAGATAATTCCGATTACTTGTTTACGACCGATTGAAAGGAAACATCCAAAAGAAATGATTAAGAATTCTTACAATGGGTTATATTTTAATGCGTTCTAAAAACAACATCCTCTCAAGGTTAATGAAACGATTGCAAGTGCTCTTTCCGGACATTTTCGAAGGCTATAATTAAATTACAACATAACAGACCTCGTTGAACATTAGATGTAAATCTAAACATGGTATGATATTCTTTCATTTTGTGATGAGCATGTCTGAAACAAAAGATCAATTAATCTACATGACCATGTTGAATACAGTTTGACTGTAAATGGCAATTGTTGTGTGCTTCAGGTTTGTGAGTATTAATGTTGTCATACAGGTGCAGAGAAGTTAACATTATCACTGTAACATCGAATGTCATCCATATGAAAATTAGCACTAGTTAATACTTTATGTTATGAAAATCTCGTGCAATCTGTATTAATACTTATGAATCTATGTATTATTGTGTTGGACTTTCAAACAACGGCAGTCTTTACATGTATTCACGTCATGACGTCGTTTTCTTGGACTCCCAACTAGGCCTAAGTTTTTGAAATAGTTGTTTAAAGAGGCATTGTCGTAAAACATGTGACATTACGAGCGATTGGTTTTACAAAAGTTCAAAAGGGATAAAAAATAAAAAGGGATATTTGATATATTATTAACGTTTACCTTAAATGTCTGACAGTTGAATGCCTTCGGCAAGTTTGAGGGGTCCCGGACTTTTTATTTTCTATGCTAACTATATCATTCAATTATCTGATGCCAATGAATTATAGCTATTAAATGTATTTCGATGATTTATATACTGGATACAGGCCGCCAAGCAAACAGACTGTCGGAGAACGAACAGAACGAACGACAGACAAACAGGTGGAACACTTCCAAGATTACAAGAGTTTAAAAAATTCAAATGAACCTTACAAGTATTTGATATATCCCCTGATGAGTGTACCAAATAAATATCGTTTTTTATCTTCGTAATAATACGATACGCACATACCCAACATCTGGTTTTACCGTTATTTTAATCGCAGCTCATTAATGAATGTATTCACCATGTCAATCTTAATTAAATCGCCAGGCGATCCGGTCGTTTTTGACAAATTACTACTGAAAATTTAATTATATCATTTCAACATCATAATTAAAGAAGCGATTAACCAGAAATATCGAGAGGTGCTCTACAGTTTTCACAATATAGTAACCATGAAGCTAATATCCAACATATGTAATTATCTCTGACATTATAACTGACCTCGAGTGTACCGTGTGTAATAATTCCTTTCCTTTCTAATGGACCAGCAGTTCACGTTTTTTTAAATTGATACGTAAAATTGAATAGTTTTAAGAGATTGATGCAACAATATCTTAAACATGCATCAGATTGTTACTTAGTGACGACTTTATTACATCGATATTGAGACAGTACAATAAAGTATGATCAAAACTGTTAAGTAGAAAAGGTTCTAGTAAAGAACGCAATTATAATACAGTACAGGCAACAACCCACATAGGCGTTTGACTCTTTATTAAACAGACAGAACACACAAACTGCATATATAAACGCCTATGGGTCGAAATGTTGTATATACGTGACGTAAATGTATAACTTTAAATCGCCGAAAACCCCCACAACTACCACTGAAAAAAACAACAACAGGCATATATATATATATATATATATATATATATATATATATATATATATATATATATATATATATATATATATATATATATATATATATATACATATACATATATATATCATAACATAATAGCGATACAAAGCCCTGGTGTACATGTAATCTCTAAAATAATGCGCGTTCAAATCAAGTGTGCGAAATTGTATGCGTATTAAATTTGAGTAGCTATGATTGTAAAACAAAGTTAACCAACAAACTATTCATTCACTTAAAGGAGTTTGAAGGTTTGTAAAACGGTCTCGATAACACATATCAAGGAAACTGCTCGTGTATCTTTGGAAAACTCACGCAAGCTACAGGTAACAAAGTCAATCACACACGCATTTCAAATGAAAATAAAAGGATAAAAAGGAACCAAGAAACATTAATATCTTATATGAATCGAGATGAATATGCATAATCATAGCGTCATTTACAAAGAAAGATATACGTATGGTGGAAGTACGAAACATTTAAATGCATTTGTTATGACTAGATTTAATAGCGTGCATTTTACAAAGTAATACAATGTATCAACATGTAATTCTTGTTTTCAATAGTATACAGTTCGGGATTCACTTCCCAAACACTTTATAAATTATTGATTGCATCAAATATGATTGTTTATAAATGTTCAACGTATAAAATACCTTTTTTTCACTTTCGCAAGACATAGAGAATATTTGTTCATGTCAGTGTAAGATCGTTTGTTATTTCACGTATGATCATAGAAAATATTATGTTCACGAGTTGCGAAGCCACGAGTGAACATATTATTTTTCTATGATCACGAGTGAAATAACAAACGATCTTACACTGACATAAACGCATTTTCTGTTTCTTTTATGCCCCATTTTCAAGAAAATAATTAACAGCTGTTTTCCTTTCTCTTGAAAGTTACCCTTTCTCCCGTGGCGTTCCTCAATACATTTCAATACACAAAATGACGTCATTAGTGTTTGCATCATCCTCCGCCGAAAGAAAAAGTCCAATATTTGATGGTTTACGAGTAATCAAAGCTGAAAGGTTTTAACATTTTATTGCTTTTGCTAAAATAAGCAAACAAAGTTAAGCATAAATACTGATATTGTTACAACATTTATTGAAAAGTACATGTTCGTGATGTCGTAGGAATACGCAAAGTATGACATATTTTATTTCATACAGTGCGCCATTTTTACAAACTGTCAACTGAGTAATTAAGTGTTTAAAACTGTGGATAAACAACAAACAGGATGATTTTAACTTGTTTTAAGTGTTGATGTGCAAGATTAATCGCTATTACTGTCACTGGGGAAGTAAATCTTGATATGATAATCTAAAAATAGAAAAAGTAGTTCTGAAAATTTGTTATTTTCACCAGTGAACATAACAATTTGTTTATTCTCACTGCTGTTATTTTACTGCAGAAATGTCATATTTTATCATTAGGTATATCATAAATTGTTTACATTAATACGTGAATGTCCAGGAGCAGCGAAATACTGTAGTTAGCTTGAAACGTTCAATATCCATGACAAGAATTAACTTTTCGCAGTGCACATATGTGCAAAAAAATATTTGTATTCATTGAATCCAAAATCCAAATTAAACGGTGAAATTTCGATGGACATCCTGAAGACCTTTGCATCAGAAAAGTGGCAATACAAGATAGATCAATACAATATTCGACGTTTTTTAAATGTATATGTTATTGCTAATTTCAATTTCAAATGATATCTGTGCGTCTCATTGGTCTTTCTTTAATATAATATTAATACCCCAAAATAGATTAAACGATTATCTCAAAAGCAACACTTCGTAATTATGTGAGTATTAAATGCATGCTTATCAACCGAGTATAAAACAGCGCTGTTATATTTATTCTATGAGATGTATAGGTTTACATAATGTATTATGTACCTTACTATATGAAACGCTGTCTTTTTTGTTTAGTTATGCTTATCGTTCATTTCGGATTTGACCATTTTAATGTGCTGTAATTTGAAATGAAAACGTATTACTTAGGCGTTCTCGTGTAAAGGAGACAAACGCTCTGACTCATTCCGATTGGGTTTGACTGAAGTATCGGCGGGCACAAAGCGGCAGAGGTTAATGCAGTACATGTGTTACTTCTTCGAGCAATCCTGACAGCGTTTAATATATTGTAGTGTAGTATTTGTTTACACATGAACTAAAAATAAGCATTTGCTTTTTAATAGATACATGTACATCGGTTTATTATTAAACTATATATTATTTTGTTTATTAAAGTATTACTATTTTGTCTAAAAAAATAGCATGTAACCCCGATGCGCATAGCATATGTGCTTATATTATAATAATGTTTTAAAGATCTTAACAAATTAAAGCAAGCTTATCGATTTTTTTCTTTTTGTTTTATTTCATCATATACCCCTCAATCTGCAATGTTTGAATATCAACTTGATCATTTAAACGTGTATTAGGTAAAAAAAACACGAACATAACGCGTTACCACGTATAACTGTAAACGTTTATTTTTTATATGAATATGAAATTGGTTATATTTTATTCAACGCTTCAGAAAATGATATTTATCCATAACACTAGATTCGCATTCTGAAATAATAAAGTACTATGCAATACACGGATATTAGTTGGCCAAAACAACCCTTGCTTGCTATAATACTTATGTTTGCTAGACATATTCAAAACACAATTTCCTCAAAACCAATACGATCTCATATCACAGTTTAATAATTAATTCAAAAACCAGACACTCTGTGTCAGAAATCACTATTTATGTATAACGGCCATAACGTGTTATGATGTGTTATGATACAGTAACTGGAGATCAATCATATCTTAAGCTTATTTTCTTGCATTTGCTTAGTAGATTGCTTATAGGAATAAATCATTCTATCAGATATGCAAGATACCAGTATGATTATTGACGGTGTTATGATTATTTCATTTCATTTCATTTTATAGTGCCTTCTTAATTGATTTTGCGTATCTTATTACCTAGAAGAAATGCTTTTGCATACTCCAAATGAGAGCAATCCTAGTTTGGGACGATTGTTTCTTAATTTTACTCGCGTTATGCGAAAATAAGTATTATGCCACATGCAGCGAGCGTAGCTGCAGATTAGGAGCCAATAGGACTATGAAACATAAATATACGTGTCACTAAGATATAATCACTCAATATGTAAACTTAATCCTTAACCTACATAAATATATTTACTGTCAATAAAACAAATAGAAAAAGGTTTAAACATTGATGCCACGAAACCTGTGACGAAATCGTTAAATACAGCCTCTTAAACTGCACGAAACAACTATTATTAAATATCATGTATAATGTGTATACATTAAAGGCACATTTACTTTATCGTAGCATTATGTTGATATCGACCTGATCAACGTGTGCCTGATATTATTTTTGTAATGTAAAAACAACTTTAGAGTGATCATGTTTTTCAAAAAATAATACAGATTAAACACACGACAAATACACGCATAAATTTGCAGAACACCTCACTTATCTCTTTGCAAAAGACAAACATATTTTAACTACTACTAAGTACACTGATTCATGCATTGTTTAAACTATGACAGTTTTGCGCATTATATTGTATGGTGTAGGTGCTTTTGTTTGAAGATAACAGGCCGAGAATTACTGACGCATTCCGCATTAGTTTGACCGATTGACGTATTGATGCGCACTAACCTGAACAGGTTAACGCAGGATATTTGTTACTCCTGCCAGCAAGCTTGCCGAGCGCGTAATTTATTGTTTTGCAACATGTGATTGTTTGTACATATCATCTAGCAAACTTGATGAAAATTTCACGATTGAAATATTCGCAGTGTAAAAAATAACGCAATGCAAATATTACGTGAAAAATATGAGCTTTCAATATATATTATTAGCTATACATTGATGTGCATCGTCTACACATAGCCTGTAACGCATATTAGCCGAGCATTTCGGCAGCTCCACATTCATCATTTGTCTTGTTTATAACCCCTTCTTATATGGGGTTTTGGGTGTATATCAAGGCAAAAAAGCAACTAAAATAAAAAACGAATTACGATCATTAATAAACTTGACGATCGTCCGTAGTTTTTCTGTAATACACGACGTTCGGTCGATTTTGGTGTCATATTATCCATGTGCGAACAACATTGTTACAAAATTATTGTTAAGTTACAGATAAAATGAGGAGATACTTTCTTTAATTCTTTTTTTATTTTTATTACGAGCCGATTAAATAAAAAGTACATTATCATAGGTGCTTTTGCCTTAATACTAAATTAATGTATGAAAATATTAAAATACATTATTTGAACCGATATCATAATAGAATAAAATCGATGTTGAAATAAACCACGAATTAAATATGGTCTAATTGCTCTGGTTATGTTAATTGTGGATATTCGTGATTTCATTTGTTCTCGATTACAACTAACAATCAGGCTGATTGAAGAAGTCCTTTGATTCTAAGTCGTAATTTAATTATATGTGTATGCATCAAGGTGTCGGGAACTGCTGAATAATATTAGCTGCATAATTATATATGTTTGATGAATACTATTCTTCATTGTGATTTCATAACACCGGTTACTGGATAATTTTCATATATGACAAACAATTCAACTGTGAAATATTTCACATTACACAATATGCCTACATTTTGTCGCGTTTATTATTGTGGTTTAATTTTCATGATAAACAATTGAAGAATACTAAAATCAAATTGTACAACCACGAGCCTTCAAGGGACCTTTTCATATATTTGTAAATTGACAAAATTAAAACAAATTGTTTCAGATTTGCATTTTTTGTTGTAGTTATGATATTAAAGAGGAAATAGAAATACTGAACATCTACCATGCTCTAAAATATCCATTTCATGCATCTTTTGACGATTTAAAAACCTGAAAATTATAAAGCGTTGCAACTCGAAACGATTGAATAATTTGGAGAGTTTTGTTGTCGCCGTTATATTTTGTGACACTACGGGGATAGCTTATATGAAGTATAAAATACGTAACTAATTGTATGAGAACGGATGGCCGAGTGGTCTAAGCGTTAGGATTGTACCCAGGGTCTGTGGTTCGAGCACAGTTGAGGGTTACTTTTTTCTTTCTTTAATTTTATTCTTTTTTTTACTTGAGCTTGTTAGATCAAATCTTTACATTTATCAATATAAAACATTTAATGACACACTTTAATATATGCCAAAATCTGTTTAAATATCCCTTTAAATAATAACTCAAAGCAAAATACATGCGATTATGAACAGTAATGTTTTGTTATATAAAAGAAACATGCGCATAATGTCCCAACAGGAACAAGACGATGTTTCTGTCCATGCATAGACCAGAACATTGTCGAAACCAATAAATGAACGTATTATACTCTTGGGATTTGTTTAAAGGCTTTGTTATTTTTGAAGATGCAACATGCCTACATTAGTATGGGATTTTCGAAGCTTGAAATTGTCCGTATGATTGCATAAACTTGAGTTTAAAGAATGCTAATACTAGTTACGAAAAAGTTTTGCCATTATACAGGTCACGTTTTTTTACTTACTTTTATTTATTGTTTAGTCAACAACAATTTTCGAATTTTGTATACACTTTTAAAGTTCCTATATGTGTTGATGGAAACGTCAGTAATTGTTGGCAACGTTTTGAATACTAATTGATGGTAAACGAACTCATTTCCAATAACAGGAAAGGAACTTCCAAAACAATGAAACCAACACCACAGTTGTTGGCAAGAGCATACTGTTTATTTCCTTTCCAGATAGTGTGTGTTATTGAACTAAAGCATATCCTGCTTGATGTCTCTTTGTGATTACAAGCATATCAATTCAGAAAGGCGATATTTTTGTTTACCGATTCATCTGTAAAATATGCCAAAAAATGAACTTGTGTCCGTGTAGTGTGCCATTACATACAAACATTCCAAATGTTCATGGGATTTTCCCAAAACGTTACTCTGTTCATGGGATTTGCGAATTATTAGTACATTGAAACCTGATGGCAACAATATTAATTATTCGGATGTTTGAGGGGTTCAGTTTATCAAAGTTTTGGCAAACTCCATTTTTTTGTGAACAACCGATGTATATATGTTGAACATTAATAGAAATGCACGAACAATTTGCAAAGACTTACATTATCCTTTTTACAAATTGCATATTTTATATCAAGTAATCAAACTATGGTGAAATATTTAATATTTAACAAGTTACTGGATATAAATTTCAGCGTAAAATACAACCGACTTATGTCTTTTCACATGTGTATAATTGCCGTATGCACTAATTAGTTAATTGCACAAAATGTGTGTTATGTAACACTTGACACACAATACTATTATGTTTAGATAAGTTTTGTTTGATTGAATGATACCTAATGTACGATATAAATTTTGGATTTTCGGTTTAAAACTGGTTCGGTTTATTATACATTTATTTATTTATAGAACAAGTAAACGAAATTGAGACCGACGAATAAGTACATAACCCGTGGCGGTATATGAAACTTAAATTATTATTTACCGCAAAATGCTGTTGAAGGTTCAATGTCAAATTCTATGTCGTATTTCTCATTTGATTAATCTTCAATATAACATGAATTTCTACAAGTTTCCGCTCAGTTATGTCAAAACAATAAACAATCAACTAATATGGGGTTATTATACGCATATGATACGTTAACAGTTTTCAAACTCAATAAAGTGTGAGTTGTTTGCATTAGTTAACTTAAACAAATATGTTTGATTCACCAGTGTTTCAGTCGTAAAGTTTTAGCTTAAGGGTTCCCAATAGTTGCCTGGTTAGTTATTAGCCATCTGTAATGAAAACAATTATTACACAGACGTTGAATTAAAAGTTTTGATATTTTTGCGCTCCAAATTTACTAGTTAATTTGTAGGACAAAAGAATTTGACAGCAGTTAATGGATTGAAATAGGGCTGGCACAGAAGCCCCGACCGGCATTTATTAATTGTCTAATGCGAAATCAATTATTGAAAACAAAACAATAACAAATAGACAACATAGCCCCATAAAATTAGACAAACAAAACCCAAATATATACTGTTGGTCGAACAACATGAAAATATGGATTAATCTCTACATGACATCATATTCTGCAAGCAAGAAATTTCAGAAATTTAGTATGGCATACATGTATATTATGCAAGAACTAAATATAATATAGCACAGGTGTTTAGGGTGTGGCTATGATATTTATTAGTGAAAACATCATTTTGAATGGTAAATAATCGTATTATAACGAAAAATCAACTTTTTTGAAAAAACAAACAAACAAACAATTTTACTATCAAAGATATATATAACAAGGTATTCAACTCGAAATCACCCGAAAACAGGGTGCATAGCTTTCAACAGCCTTTACTTAACTATAGCCATTACCAACTAAACTGATCGCACAAATGTCGATCTATTCTTGTCAAGTTTACTAAACCATATACCGCCATAAGATATGTTAAAATCGTTCTAAATTGTTAAAAACTTAAATATTCATTAAATTGTATTTGCTAATTTACCTGCAAAAATCTTCACCGCCAATGTTACATCCAATAGTGATTATTGTTATTCCGTCAAATGAAATCATTTTTGTTCAAATCGGTATGACAGGGTTTCCCATAAACAGAAAGGGCCTCATATATTTATTTCGAATATTTTCCAATAGATACAACATAATTTACTAATAATCTAAATAAATAACTCATATAATATCATTGAAATTTCAGCTTTAATTTTTATGAGTCCTTTTCCGTCCACATAAAGCCCTTTGCGCGGGATTTAGCCATCTCCGCTTTTCAGTCACGCCTGTTCAAAATAATTCCCATGATGCAAATTATAGGACATATATATGAAAATAGTACAAATAACATATGGGATTATTGCACACACATATGAAAGTTTATAACACAAGCATTTTTGAAAATTATACAACACAAATATCAGAATTATACCACATATATATCAAAATATTGCATACATATATGAACTTTTAGAACATATATATGTGAAAATATCGAACATAAATATGAAATTATACCATGTATATTTGTTATGCAATACATATATCGGATTTTACCATATATATATATATGAATGTATACAAAATATATATGCAATTATATCACACAAAAATGGAAATGTACAGCATATATGTACAAATATACCACATGCATATGAAAACATTGAATTTTGCAACGTTTGACACGCCATAGGTATACGCTCAAAATAACACTGTGTCAAAACGTTATTTATGTCAATTGCTCAATCATCACACATGCATCACACATGCAATAATATTGCTTCAAACAGTTAGTTAAAAGCAGAATGATGCAATCCGTATACATGCTTTGTTTTTATGCCCTCGGATCGAACGATCGGGGGTATATTGTTTTTGGCTTGTCTGTCAGTCAGTCAGTCAGTGAAGATAGCAACTTGATATTTGACATGCATGTGTATCTCATGGAGCTGCACATTTTGAGTGGTGAAAGGCCAAGGTAATCCTTCAAGGTCAAAGGTAAAATATATGGCTTTAAAGCTGCGCAGAAGGGGGCATTGTGTTTCACAAACACAGCTCTTGTTTGTCAATACGAACGGATAATACTTAACGCGCTATATGTATTAATGATATGTACTGCTGCTACTAGTTCAATTCAGTATAAGTTTGAGCGTAAAGTTTCATAATAAGTCAAAAAAGGAACCGAGATGACAACATATTTACAAAAGGAATTGAGATGACAGGAAAAGGTACTCGCCGGTAATATTAAGCTGATGGTTGAACTATAATTCATTATGAAAAATTGGGAAATACGTAAATACACATAACAAGCCCTCTGATAGTTAAACACGGTTCAGTCTAAGTTAAAATAAGATTATATGTATACTTAAAATGAAATATATCAGTATACGACATAGCGGCGAACCTGCATATATTGTAGCGTTCTGCCGATTGCGTTGATCTATTTAGTGTTACTTTACTGTACAGATAAATTCTGGATGGTTAATAAAATGACTAAGACAATAAACGTTTAAAACTGTTTTTTTTATTCACTATTTCCGCTCACCTTCAACTTTAAACATTATACAATTAAAGTTGATAATACACGTATACAGGCACCCACTGGCTAACAAATTCTGCGTATTGTTTACACTGAGCCTCTTGAACAGATACAGATTATTCCCAATATGGCGATATTAAAAAATATTCAATATAAACAGCTGATCAAAGACAGATCAATTCACACAAGTGCATTAATACAATACATGCGGCTTACGCTTAAGTAGTTACTTTTTATGTTAGACTGTTATTAAAGTATTAAGTATTAAAAAAATAAACCATTTAAAAGTTATAGCAATCAAACCACGTACTCGAAAGACTTTTAAGTTAGATTTTTTGTTAAAAATGACGTGGAGTAGGTTCCTATGAAAAGACTGAGCGAGACTGTCTTGGAGCAAAAAATTGGCTCCTTATATACTCTGAGATGGGATCGACCATAAATCTGGGGCGAAAAGCGGTCGAAAAATGGTCGTAAGGTGGTCATGTACCAACTATCGGCCAATGACCAAAAATACATGGGCAAAAAGTGGTCGGTGACGAAATAACTGGTCAATGACGTCATTATGACTTAGCTACATTCGAACGTCAACTTAACAACTGACTCAGTAAAACAGACAAATGGCAGCCATCTTGGATTTAAAATAAGAATTAAACATAAAGCGCAGTTAAATTATGACATTTACAAGAGCGGTGTATTATACCATGAAATAGTGTGGGCGTTTTCTGTTCGTTGCCGACATCCTTGACTTGGAACAATTCAACCGTTACGAACACAGGAAGTAAGATGGCTGACGGCTGACAAAAATGTGATTTCACTCAGAGGAGTTTTACGATTTCTTAATGGATAATGGCATTTTAAGCAAAAAAGGAACAAACATATAAGGAGACTAAGTAGAAATTAATTACATGCAATGGATATTACCATTCACAAACGTGAGTAAGAAGTTGAATATATGCTTTAAGGATCAGTGTAATGAAATTTCGCGAGTCGTAATGTTACTTGCAATGTAAAGTCGGAACACAATCAAGCCCAGGATAAAATACATATTAAGTGTAAAATTGTGCTTATAAAATAATAAAATTTGATAAGCACAGTTTATACAAAACAACGTTGGACATGACCACTCGCGTTGGGTGCCTGTTTAATATGACAAAACAACAACATCAAAAGGTAAGAATTGTTAAAAAAAACATCTTTAAAGCCAATCAGAAATGCTGGGGCATTTCATTACCCCCCTCGCACAAAATTGGCTCTCCTGAGCCAATTCACAAATGTCAATTTCAATTCATTTTAAACATGAATGAAAGTATACATTCAAAAGTATATTGGTGGCCTTAATAGCGAGGTTTCACTGTATTCAAATATGTTTGAACTTTTATGAATAAACATTTAAACTAAAATTTGAAGTAATGTTATAAACAGTACATTAACAGATTGTTCATATGAACTTCCTGACAATGGCACTTCTTCATTGTCAAGTGTCTTTTTGTAAATTTAAACTTTAAACTGTAAAGATTATAATTAAAAACAATGTTCATGTACTGAGTGTTTAAAGTCACTTTCTAATGTTTTTATAAACACTTTTCACTGATGAGCGGTTCTCTCTTCGCCGCAACCTGTCCATGTCGTCCCTTACCTGGAGCACGGCCGTGGTTACTCTGTGCAGCAAGTCGTTCTGCCTCTCCAACAACCGGGTATGACGGCTCATTTCTGTCACAATCCTTTCTACACCTGCAGCCATATCCGAGGTTAGTTTTTGGATGTTCCCCAGGATTAGGGACGTTGGCACTGCTGTTTCAACACGCTCCTCGGGGACTTTCGGAAGGGATCTAGTGGGAGACGCAGATTGTCTGACCTGCTTGGCTGGAGTAGGCTGAACATCGGGATCTACCCCTTTAGCCGTTGTTGACCCACTACACACCTTTTGCGCCAGCAACTCCAGAGGCTCTTCATCCAGGAAATCCAAGCTTGAGGTGTCATCCAGTTGCAGGACGATCTCATCCTGGATGGGTGTTCCAGGTGTCACAACCGACTTGACGAACTTGGCTCCTGCAGTAGAATTTGGAGTCTTCGCAGGCTGGAATAGCTGGGCCTGACCTGCTGCCTTCGGTGTAGGCCTGTAGACCGGGACTTCATTAGAAATATGGTTCTGAATGAACCAGCCATTCGAGATATCTTGAAGCGGAAGCGGCAGATGGTTGGGCACATAGGGTTGATGCCTGAAAATGTTCAGACCCGTCGGCGCGGCAATGACGGGTGACTGGAGTTTAGGCGCCTGAGTAGGTGTAAGCCAATCAGGTAGTATTGGATTTTCTTCAGGGGCATCAAACCACCCTTCTTCTGCTTCGTCCGCATGTGGTTCCGATACAGGGTCTCCCAAACGTTCAATGTCCAACTCGGAGACAATGTAAGGGTTATCTGATTTATTCAGATAACGACGTAAATCCGTTACGCCCCTCATCTTCGCCTCCTTAACATGGGGTGCGTATTTCGTAACGTGATCCAGAAGGTGCTGCTGTGTCTGACATCTGAAGCTGCAGAGGCTGCATGTGTAAGGTACTTGATCAAAAGTAACATGGTATTTGAAGAAATGACCCACCAGTCTTCCCTTTCTGTCGGTCTTCTGACATTTTTTGCAGCGGTACTGCACCCTTGGTTTCTTTGCTGTCTCCATATCCTGCAAATATAGCATCATGGGATGAAGGGCGAGTTACCGGTCTAGTTGAGGGAACCAATCTGTCTTTGATCAAAAACACTTTGTTTTGACCCCTTTAATTACGCTGACTTTATGGTACCTTTTTTCACGAATTTAGAACTTTTGTGGATGACTGTGATACCATTAACATTTAGGTTACTTATTTTTATATTTAATTTAAGTCTTGCGAGCTCGCCAAGTGTCGGTGATATTATGACTGTGATATAGTTGACGCCGATTTGTTGAGTTTTTTGTTTATTGTTAATAACCTGTTTATTGTTAATATTCTTGTACACATGTCTGTGATAAACGGACTGGCTATAAACCAGACTTTTCTATCATAGTTTTTTTTTTTTTTTACTTTCACTTTATTTTTATAGAGTACATTGTACATTATCAACAAATTCAAATTGCAGTATGAACAATCATATACTAACGAAGTAAAACTTAATGCACTTGCTAAACCGATACTTGATTAACTAATTTACACTATTTTTGCACTTCACTTTCAGTTTATTTTGCACTTTTAACACCCAAGCTGGGATGTTTTTGCCTCTGTACGGCTTCAATTTATCATGATGCACAAGTCTATTATGACCATCTCTGTCAATTTGTATCATGAAGTTAATTGCGGATCTCTTTTCTTTAATAAGCATAGGTCCCTCATAGGTTTGCTCGAGTTTAGGACAAGATCCAACTTTACGACTTTCGTTCAAACACCACACTGGGTCGCCCACTTTATATTCTTGGAGTGAAGCCTTCTGGTCGTACACTGCCTTGCTGCGTTTTGCTCTTTGTTTTAGGTGGTTTCTGGCAATTTCATGGACACGGACCAGCCTTTCTCGTAGTTGTCCAATGTAGCCGGCTTGTTGCTCAGGTATGACATTGGGGGAAGGACTGACATACACGAGATCAGCTGGCAGACGGACTTCTTGACCCGAGACCATCATGTTTGGAGAGAAACCTGTCGCCTCATGGGGTGTAGCTCTGTAAGCACCAGCGAGACTGCCAAGGTGCTGATCCCAGCTTGCCTGCTCCCCCGCTAAGTATGACTTTACCATTTTGATTAGCGTGCGATTGAACCGCTCCACTTGTCCGTTTCCTCTGGGATTCCTCGCACTGGTCCTCGACTTGGTAACCTGTAGAATACTGCACAGCTCTTTGAAGAGGTTGCTCTCAAATGCGGCACCTTGATCACTGTGTATCTGCAGCGGCGAACCCCATCGTGCGATGAAATGCTCAATGACCGCATTGGCACAGGTTTCTGCGGTTTGATCGGCTACGGGGATGACCTCAACATATTTCGTAAAGTAGTCACTCATGACCAGGATGAACCGGTTACCTCTAGATGTTACGGGCAGGGGACCCAGGAAGTCCATGCAGAGAAGATCCCATGGAGCTCCTGACTTCAGGTGGCCCATTGGAGCTCGAGGTAGACGCTGTGGTTTCTTATTTGCTTCACAGACATCACATTGCTGGACATACAACTTCACGTCGGTCTTGAGGTCGTACCAGTAATGCACCTTGGTGATGTTCGCCTTTGTGCGTTTGATACCTTGGTGTCCTCCTACAACGGTGTCGTGCATCTGGCCAATCAGATTGGTCCTCAGCTGAGTGGGCACCACCAAACGTTTGACGGATACTCCATTGAACGGACACTTGAGGTACAGCACATCATCGTCTAGGTGGAGCTGCTCCCACATCAGTACGTAGTGTCGTGCTTCAGGGCTCCAGTAGGCTGTATCGTCTCTGGACGGCCTTCTTTGTTCTTTGAACAAGGACTTTACAGGACCGATGCAGGGATCAGAATTTTGAAGCCTTGCCATTTCCTGTGGAGAGTATGTTTCCATCCAGGCCTTGGCTCTTGTCACCACTCTTGAGATGTTACCCGGGGTGCTACCATCGCTGCTCTTTTCACCTGACCTGACCTCTGCTCTATCATCGAGAATAGGGGGTTTCCAGCTAGCCAGCATGATTTCCGCTCTGCGCTGACACTTCGAACATGGACCGCATCTAAGGGGCTCGCTCATGTCCACCTGGTCACAGGAACAGTCTCTAGGACTCTCACACCGTGAAAGTGCATCACAGTGTGTCTGCTTTGTGCCAGGGCGATACTCTATGCTGAAATCAAAAGGCGATAAAATTTCGATCCAACGCGCGATTTTACCGCTTGGCTCTTTCATACTGAAGAGCCAAACAAGGGCTTGGTGATCACTTCTGACAACAAAATGGCGACCTAGCAAATACTGGCGAAAGTACTGGACAAAGTAAACTACAGCTAATAACTCTTGTTCGGTGATGCAGTAATTTCTTTCAGCACGGTTTATAGCTCTGCTTGCGTAAGAGATGACCCGCTCACGACCTTCTTGTTCTTGCGACAGTACGCCACCTATTCCCAGGCCAGATGCAGGCCAGATGCATCTACATCAAGCAAGAATGTTCCGCCATCATTGAGTGGAGCCCATCACTTCCGGACTCACCAGTGCATCTTTAATGGCCTTAAAAGCTTCTTCTTGCGCGTCATCCCAGTGGAAAACTGCGTCCTTGCAAGTGAGTTGTATCAGGGGACGGGCCTTGCGAGCGAAATCTTTTATGAATCTCCTGTAGTAGGACCCGGTTGCCACGAACTGCTTTACTTGCTTTGGGGTGTTTGGTTTTGGCCAGTCAAGAATTTTGGCTACGTTGGTTGGGTCTGGCTGTAAACCTTCTTCTGACACGATGTGTCCTAAAAATCGCACCTTGGTTTGTAGCAGGTGACATTTGTCTGGTTTCAACTTTAATCCGGCTAACCGTAGCCGACTGAGCACCTCGTCCACCCGGCTCATATGACCTTCGAAATTAGCGTGGTAGATGATTATGTCATCGATGTACACCAGACAGGTCAACCACTGCAGGCCTTGGAGTGCCAACTCCATCGTTCTCTGAAAGGTACTAGCAGCATTATTGAGCCCAAACGGCATACGGGTCATCTCGAATTGCCCGAACTTGCAAACGAACGCACTTTTGGGTATATCTGCTTCCTTTAAGGGAATCTGGAAATAACCTGACGTAAGGTCCAAACTGCTGAAGTACTTCGATCCTGCTACTGCGTCCAGGCAATCCTGCACCCTTGGCAACGGGAAACCGTCCTGCTTGACTAAAGCATTCACCCTCCTATAGTCCACACAAGGTCGAACCGATCCGTCCTTTTTCTTCACCAGGACTATTGGGCTTGCCCATGGAGAGGTGCTCTCACGGATAACACCTTTCTGCAAGAGGTCTTCTATTGCTTGCTTTTCTTCCTCGGCATACGCTAGTGGGACTCTCCTTGGCCTTTGTCTTACAGGTGCCGCATTATCGGTGTTTATGGCGTGCTCGGCCAGATGTGTCAGACCAAGATCCCAGTCATCTTTTGAGAAGGTATCACTGTGTTTGATAAGAAGGCTTGCTATTTGTTGGGCTTCTTGATGACTACTCCCCAAAGTGGATCGCTCAAACAAGTTAATCAGGTGCTTCGGTATCTCTTTTGACGCTGACATCGGCATGCTTTTGATATGATCCGACCTTGCAGACTCTTGACTTGTCTTCACTCGGCGGATGGGTGCATGGTTCAATTTGTCTTCAGTACATTCTTCTTTGGCCAGCACACTTACGATGCGCTCGATCCTTTCTGCCCTACCGATTTCGGTGTCTTGTCGAAGCATGACTTCCGTGGAGAAAGGATTTAAAATCCTGATACTACATGTTGGTGATTGATTGACATTGACCAACGTTGTTGCCATTCGAAGTGCATACATGTCCTCTAACTGTTGGACAGGTTCGACTATGAAGTCAGAGTTGACGTCTTCGTCATCGTCTGTGAAGCGCTCCACAAATACGCTTACAACTGCCTCGGCCATACCAGGAAGTATCATGTCGTTTGCTACCGTAACGCGCCTGGCCCTGTTGGACTTGCCCACCTGGAATATAGGTATCTCGAGCCTATCGAGGAGGATCTTGTTGCTGCTTAACAAGATATCTGCTGGTTCTCCGTGTCTTCCCTTAAGAATGTCGTACCCCAACAATGCTTCGTCTTCTATTTCAGCAATAATGACCTTTTCAGACAGTAAAAGTGGGCCCAGCTCAAGATCCATAATCGCTTCACCAGCATCCTTAATTGGTGCCCCGTTTGCACCAACCAATCGGGATGATCTGTCCAACAGCGGACGTGAAGTGACCGGCAACTGATTAAATGCCCTCGTCGAGATGATGGTCCGTGAAGCACCCGTATCTGCCGTGAACGTTACCGGATGACCGTTTACCTTGCCGTGTACATAAACCCCTTCTGCCAACTTCCTTGGCCTCTGTACATCCCTATTGGTAGCGGCTTCATCCGTACGGCTACGGATCTGTTGCTTCTCCTCCTTTCCATCATGGCCTTTGCAGCTCTCTAATGGGACCTCCCTTTGGCCGCAAGGGCTGGTCCCTGTTCGTTTAAATGGTTGTCTGCTGTCTTCCTTAACTCGGTCTTGACGTTTGGCGAACCTTGTTTAGTGGCTGTACACTCCCTAGCGTAGTGACCCTTCTCATGGCACTTGAAACATTCGACCTCCCTTTTTAACCAGGGTCTTCTTTCCGATTTCTGTGCCTCTAGAGATTCAAGCCTTTTAAGGATCTGCTGCATTAGTGCCTCCTGGCGGTCAATCGCCGACTCGCTGGACTAATGCTGTTTCTCCGTGTTGGGACTACGCATTTCAATAGTCTTATACTGCCTCTTGTACGGACTGTCGTGCTGCCTGGTGTCCCGATGTCGCTGCTTGTCGTCCGCCTCCATGCACTCTGTTGCTCTCCTGGTAGGCCGTCGCTGCTTCCAATCGCCCTTATGGGTGCTTTTAGTGATTTGCAAGAAGGACACGGCATAGAAGACGGCGTCTTCAATATTGGATGGCTCTTTATTAAACTCGACTTCAAAACGAGCGTCCTGGTCTAGGAGACCATCTAAAAATTGGCGTACCAGATCTTCGTCACGCGTGCGCCTATCCCGATGCGGATGTCCCTTGTCATAAAGCATCTTCAAATTAGCCGCGTACTCTTCTACGGACTCGCTGTGTTGCTGCACTCGATGGTTGAATCTAGAAGCAAACGAGCGTGCTGACTCCAGCACTCGGTATCGCCCCCCTATCTCAGATACCAAGGATTGGTAGTTGCTTACCACCGATGCGTGAAGCTGCGTAAAGACAAACTCGGCCGCCTGCCCTTCTATGTTTTGCAGCAGATGGTCTAGCCTTCGCTCGTCTCCCCAACCCATGCGGTCTGCAATGGTATCGAACCTGGCAATCCAAACTTGCCAGTTTTCATTGCCGGTGAATGGGGACACCTTGATCCGCTCGTTGGTGGGCATGCATACCCGTTGAGGAGCCCGCTGAGGTGGCGGAGTAAACTGATGGTTTGCAGGTGCTGCCCACGGTTGATTGCTATCTCCCCCTGCGTGGAAGCTTGGAGCATCCGGTCTAAGGGCGGACATGTTGACATTAATCAGGGCCGTGCCATCGAGGGACGAAGCAGGCTGTTGCAATGAACTACCCCGATCACCAACCGGCCTAGCTCTGGTGCTAGTCTGCGCATTGGCCGATGCCTCTGGGTGAGCCCCCTTAGCTACCTTAACCTCAGTGGCAAGGTCCCTGATACAACTCTGAAGCGTATCTACGGCCTTCCAGAGGTCACGAGATGATCTACGGCGAGATGGTTGTTTGCTTAGACTCATGGGTCGGTGTGTAGAATCGCTATCAGAGGCTTCTGATACTGTTTCCGGGTCGATATAATCGGCGCCTGGACTCTCTGCATTAACCGGGCCATCCTCATTGTAAGGGAGATTGAACTGGACTTCAGGGTCACTGTTAGCCATTTTATGTTATGTTGTTTAATCTTATGTCTCAATAAATGATTTAAAATTATAAGAGTTCAATTTTCTGTTCACAATTAAAGTTATATTCTTTGTTGTTGTTAGTTAACTGTGTGTTACTAAACCAGACCTTTACTATAAACGAAATAGGTTCGGTAGCGTTCTTATTCTTCTGGAAGACTAGGAACAAATCACTGAATACTGATTTTATAGGAATGTAACAGTATTCCACCGCTGACCGCCATAAATATGTAGCGTTCTGCCGATTGCGTTGATCTATTTAGTGTTACTTTACTGTACAGATACATTCTGGATGGTTAATAAAATGACTAAGACAATAAACGTTTAAAACTGTTTTTTTTATTCACTATTTCCGCTCACCTTCAACTTTAAACATTATACAATTAAAGTTGATAATACACGTATACAGGCACCCACTGGCTAACAAATTCTGCGTATTGTTTACACTGATCCTCTTGAACAGATACAGATTATTCCCAATATGGCGATATTAAAAAATATTCAATATAAACAGCTGATCAAAGACAGATCAATTCACACAAGTGCATTAATACAATACATGCGGCTTACGCTTAAGTAGTTACTTTTTATGTTAGACTGTTATTAAAGTATTAAGTATTAAAAAAATAAACCATTTAAAAGTTATAGCAATCAAACCACGTACTCGAAAGACTTTTAAGTTAGATTTTTTGTTAAAAATGACGTGGAGTAGGTTCCTATGAAAAGACTGAGCGAGACTGTCTTGGAGCAAAAAATTGGCTCCTTATATACTCTGAGATGGGATCGACCATAAATCTGGGGCGAAAAGCGGTCGAAAAATGGTCGTAAGGTGGTCATGTACCAACTATCGGCCAATGACCAAAAATACATGGGCAAAAAGTGGTCGGTGACGAAATAACTGGTCAATGACGTCATTATGACTTAGCTACATTCGAACGTCAACTTAACAACTGACTCAGTAAAACAGACAAATGGCAGCCATCTTGGATTTAAAATAAGAATTAAACATAAAGCGCAGTTAAATTATGACATTTACAAGAGCGGTGTATTATACCATGAAATAGTGTGGGCGTTTTCTGTTCGTTGCCGACATCCTTGACTTGGAACAATTCAACCGTTACGAACACAGGAAGTAAGATGGCTGACGGCTGACAAAAATGTGATTTCACTCAGAGGAGTTTTACGATTTCTTAATGGATAATGGCATTTTAAGCAAAAAAGGAACAAACATATAAGGAGACTAAGTAGAAATTAATTACATGCAATGGATATTACCATTCACAAACGTGAGTAAGAAGTTGAATATATGCTTTAAGGATCAGTGTAATGAAATTTCGCGAGTCGTAATGTTACTTGCAATGTAAAGTCGGAACACAATCAAGCCCAGGATAAAATACATATTAAGTGTAAAATTGTGCTTATAAAATAATAAAATTTGATAAGCACAGTTTATACAAAACAACGTTGGACATGACCACTCGCGTTGGGTGCCTGTTTAAGATGACAAAACAACAACATCAAAAGGTAAGAATTGTTTAAAAAAACATCTTTAAAGCCAATCAGAAATGCTGGGGCATTTCAATATATCACAGAAATATCAACCAGCGCACAATTAAATAATAGCACACGTAAAATACTTCTACATTTCAAAAACGCAGCCATACAATATACACCATTATTTTGACGCAAACATGCACATGGTAGATATGTTGTTAGACGAAAACCTATGCCAACCGATACCAAAAGAACAACTTCCAAGTCTATTTAAACTAAACAGTTGTTGGCAAGAAAATACTGGTAATTTCCGTTCCATATATCATGTTTCTGATCGAACTGAATATATAACTGATTGATGACTATTTTGAGCAGCAAGCGCTCTTATTTATCCTGATCGACTGTCACAAATGCACGTATTATATGCAAACATTAAATGATGCTTGGTGTATATTGTTATATAGCGTTCATTCATGATATGGTTTTATGATCGAAAACAAAAATGAAATTAGAGAGAAAGCAAACAATATCTTCTTTACACGGTTTTTAGCCATTTTTCTACATATGTAGATATACAATAAACATGCTTTGTATCATACATACATTCGATATGTGTTCTTGTGATACAGAATAACATGATTTAAAATGAATTTTATAAAACTAATTTAAATGTTTAAAATTATAATTCATCTTTACGTATATTACTTTTGAAACAACTATCTACAACGACAATCAAAATGTTCAACAATAATCAAATTGCAGTTCCTTCTGTTGTTTTTTTCATTCTTCGTCGCTATAAAAATGATACGACAACTCAATTGATTGTGATCTTTTCAGTGATGGATTTTTTTCTGGACTCGTTTTGTTTTCTATTTTTTAAATTAGAAGTTTACACCACATTTTTGTTCTAACATAATGTTTTTTTTAATTGTTTGTCAAGTCTAAGGTCAGTTTATTGAATCTAACCATAAGTAGAACATGTTTTGAAAAGTGGGTAAATAAGATAAACAAAACCATTTTTTCGTTGTAAGTATGTATACTTTATCAATCATTGGCAAGGCTGTCATACAAATTCATGCGTCGTTAAAAAATCATTTTGAAACACATGAATACATGCCAAAAATACATTGATTACTAAAAAGCATCGAACCAAAAATCAACATTGTTGGCAATAGGCTGTATGTAATCACCAGAAACATACAGGTGTTTAAACATAGATGATCTTTGTATGTTCTCTTATTCATGATAATAGATATCGTGGTTTAATGCCCGGTTTTCAATATATTTTTATCATGTTGTGTGTTAAAGTCGACAGTAGTATTTGTTATTATTTTGTTTGAATAAAATTTATTTGCTTTATAATGAATATATAGTTCATTTAATTAATTATCAATAGGGTTAAATTTTGTTTCAAGATACAACGTGTATTTTATTTAAATTCATCAATGTCGAAACTTTAAACACGTCATTTTGACTTTGTCTCATATTTGGAAATGGAAAGAAAGAGTATCTTTGACTGCAAAAGCTTGGAAAAACCGTTACTATAAAACGTTCAAATTATTCATTGGATATGATCATCATATAATAATTGCTTCAGTATATAACAACTCACCTCCAAATACAAATGTTGACATAATATAAGATTTACAATTAATAATACATAAAGCAAGAGAACAGTTTTAAACCATTTAATATAATAGTCCACTTACTGTGCTTACCAGCTAGTGTGTAGTTGTATTTCCACACATAATTTTAATATCTCTTTGTCTATAACAGTAACTCCAATACAAACATTAAAATGATTCAGGTGAATTTTTTCTTAAAATTGGTTTTATTTAATATGTAAGAAACAAACATAATATAGCTAGTAATGAGAGCACCAAGTATATGATAGCAATATTTTTAATAATATGTTTCATATAAATTGGTCACACAAATATAATATGACTTCCACGCAATCGTAAACGTATTTTAGCCATTTACATTTTAAAGTGAATTTCTGATGTATTACTCATTTATCTATAACAGGTATACACATAACTTTGCATTCCAGAATGTTTCATGATTGTATTTTAAAGAGCAAATTTATTAATAGAACATACTTATCAGATTTGCACAATACATCATTTACGCATTGCGTCTAGAAATTTTGATAAATCATAGAAAGAACATTACTTTAAAATTAATATAATATTACTAACGCATAATGAATCTGAAGAATTCAGTTAGCAGTTAATTTACTTGACGTTGATATATTTATTGGCTAGTTTAAAGTTTGTTTTGCTATAAATACTCGTAACTCGAAAAGCATGCGTGTGAACTTAGTGATAGTTTTACCATATACATATATATGCGCATACAACGTTATAGTTTTACATATCCCATATTACCTTTATATTTGACTACAGTTATATGTTTATGTCAAGTTTGTATTTATTCGAGCCAATTTATCTGTTGCATGGCATTTTTTTCTTGCATTTCACGACAGATTCGTGGCGTTTCTGGACGTTAAAAAATGTAACAAATGTGGGGACTCTCAATTTTAAATAATTTTTCAAGCATTTTATGAAGAGGGCTATAATAATTTTTTCCTGACATTTTAACATGTACTTTAACCAAATGTTTTAGCTTATGGCTTTTTAAACATTTTTATTTTGTTTTGGAGCGGATGTTCACAACAACTGACCATCGTCTACTATAATCTGTATTAGAACGCGTATTGATGACTATTTGAAGCACGCGATTTAAAAAAAAAAGTAATAGTGTTATAGAAAATATGGTTTTTGAAATAAATTATTTATTGAGCACCTGATTACAACATATCTTATGTACATACATATACATACAAAAAAAAACGTACACGAATGAAATAAAAGCAATAAAAAAGACAATACCACAAACATATCCGTCGAAAGTCTTACTTCAGACCGTAGCTAAATAATAATTACATACATTTCGACCAATAGATCGGAGCATAAAAATGCATATTCAGACTACATTTTTGTAGGAATTATTTTAGAAAACTATTCCAAATTGTTCTATAAGTTTCTATTTGATTTTTATTGAAAGCAATTATCTCTTTAATTTTGAGACTATTCTGAAGATATGTATTAAAACGATAAATATTTGATATACTGTTCTGTATTATGTATACGATACAATTGCCTTGTTCCATAGTCGTATATTTGTTCTACATGATTGACTCTTTTACGATGCACTTATTTGAGGAAAAATAGGACAATCTGCATTTGGTACTTATGCACAAAGTTATTATTGATTTATTATTGTTCCTTTCGATATCTTTAAATCAGTTTCGAGCATTAGACGTTTGAACATATTTCAATCAATAGCGATCAAATATTAATGAATAATATTTAGATTTGTATTGATTGTTTTATGTTTTGTAGTTATAGGCAACAAAATGTGAACCATAATATTAAGATAACATAAGTTGAATTTGCTCGAAACCACAAATACCTAAATTTCGAAAAATCTATCGTAGGACGATATGCTTTTCAGGAATTAATGATTTTTTTTTCAGACTTATAGTTTAGTATATTACAAACCTCAAAAATAAGAACCATTTTAACATTACAATATTTACATCGTATGAGATGACTGGTTTATACATGTTGAGATAAAATATATAACGTAAGAAAATCGAGATTTTGTTGCCATCATCGCTCATAAAACAATTAAAAAGAAGGTAAACGATTCAGTATACTAGTATTTTACACATTTTGTCACACCAGAACACGTTTTATGCTTTTTAAAGATGAACAAATGACCGTTAGTAATTAAATTACTTTACATTAAGTGTGATATAAATAGAGTAAATGGTTGTGAACCATTTTCGGATACAAATCTACTGACAGTGCGTATAAGACAGTATGCTTCTTCCACGGGTAATCGTTATTTTTCCTTGCCTATAACAATAACTTAGATACGATCAAATATGCACAAAATCAGGAGACATGTTCTTAAATATATTTTATTAGATTTGTCAGAAACAATTCAAATTACGTCTCCAGCAATGAGAATACCAAGTTTGATATCTAGCGATATTTCAAAAGAATGTTTCAAATATAATAAAATAATAATATGCCTAGCACGAAATCATACAAGTTTTTTAGCGAATCACAGTTAATAGAAGAAAATACGATGTATACACATTACATAGCATTCCATAATGAATTATTACTGTATTTTAAAATGAAAATTCCTTAATCGAACATGCTTATCAAATTGACCCAGTTCATTTTAAACGTATTGCTTCTAGAGTGTCAATAAATCATTTAACAGTTAAAACACCGCATCGTTAAATGGAAGGTCTGCGTTGAAAGACCATTACACTGTATTACCAGAATGTAATGAGCGCCTAATGAGTTTAAAGAATTCGGAAAGCTATTATTTACTTGACATTGAGTTATTTATCGGTTAGTTGAAAGTTTGTGTTTCTATAAATACTTCTAATTCGAAAACCGGGCGTGTTAAAGTGATATTATTGGCATTTTTCACTGCTGAATTGAGCTGAAAAGAATTAACAGGTCAAAAGAGTTAGTTAAAATGTGGTTACTTACTAATTATCTGCAACCCATCTTGCTACCAGTTGTTTATAAAAAATATATATTATGTTCGATATTTTACATGACTGGTGAGTCCTCTAAGCCGAAATGATCCGTTAAACAAAATAGTGTATGTGTGCCGTATGAACGAGTCTGCACTAAAACTACATTTAGATTCACATCGTAAATCGAATCATTTCTGTCGTCAGTTGTCAAAACAAAAGTACGGTTGATATTTAAATGCATTATTTTTCTCTTTCCGGGATATTGTTTAAATATTTTGATGATGCATTAACAAATATAAGTATATATGAAGTGAAAACACCAAAAATAAACAACGGTTACGATAGACACCTCTAAACTGTTAGATGCCCATAATATCACTTTAAATAAAGGGTGGTAGTATAGTGTAAACACTAAAACGCTATTATAGATTCACACATCTTATCTTAAAATGTATCCTAACTCGATATCATCACACTGGCGACTAGTTCATCTGTTTTTGCATGAAATAAACTTGTTTTCTTGTTGCGTTAAATTTTACTAGTTTCAATACTTTCTTTGATACAATAACGTCCTGACTAAAATATGTCAAATCTTGGTACGGAATGGTATGCTAGGCTTATTGTTCTCCTGTTAATGTTTCTGAGTTTTTATAAATCTTTATCCTACAGCTAAATGATTTTATATGATACTTACATATAAACGGGTCGTTGAATAAAGATAAGTTTTATTAAACACCTTGCCATTATCCAACGGCTAGTACATGTACATAGCGACTTATTTGTTGGCCTTTCACCTCTGGTTAAAGATCAAACGCAGTGAAGACTTGTAGACGCTTTAAGTAGTTAAAATGCATCATGGTATTAAATAAACATTTTATTGATACAATAAAAAAAGGAAAACGTATATTTTTTTGTTATTTTAGTTAACTGTTATTAAGAAAAATTACCATAAAAATAAAACAAATAAATAAACATAAATCCATATTACACACTGAAGTACTGTCGTCTGCCTCAATTAAACGTTTAACAAGGAACAATTATTAAATAAATAAAAATACAATTAGTCTGAAAAGAAAAAATAAAGTAAGATAATATTGATAATATAACATTTAACATTTTATGGGATGATCTTATGCAAAACGAAATTGAAGATGACTCAATCAAAACTACAAACGAGATAGCAAACGGCAAACATGAAGACAACGGAAAGGGAGAATCCCAAAGTTCAGGTCAAATTGTACGGATTCGATCCGAGGGTTCTCGACGATACACTTGATACGAAGTAGCCAGCATTCCGATTCCTGAACTAAATGTGACATAACAGAATACGCATATCAGTAATTCTTTTAGCATATTGTTTATTATCATTTTCTCTATAGCATATTGTTTATTCTTATGATAGAAATTTAAATACAGATAGATTTAATAATAGGGAAATATTTTAATAATATGTTTGAGTAATTGATTAGAAACTGTTATGATTACTAATATGTAAGAAAATGTTAAAAGGTTATTTACATCAATATTTCTATCTTATACGTAAGCAGATGTTAAAAATTTAAAGTGGTCAAACTATTTGAGAGTTCATCTCGTGCATGTAAAGACTAGTTAAAATATTGGAAGGTTTGTCGATAAGCAAGTAAACATGATATAGTGTGGTATAAATAAATTGAAAAGTTTAAAACCATATGTTAAGATTTGGAAATTGAGGGATTATATAACTGACAGACATTTGATTAACGGAACAGGTCAACCTATTGACATATAGGATTGTTATTTCCTCATTTATCGTTGTAACGGAACACATGAAAGGGTCAACAGAAAATCTTATTTGTACAGACCATATAAGTTACCTCACAGGCATTCATAGGCAAACACAACATAAAGTTTTATGTCACACCGAGTAATGTGGTTTTAGAATATTCTATGAGAATGTATGAACTCGAACAATTCGGGCGGTCAATTCCCAAGGTGCAATGTAACACACCCGTAATAAACCCGGACCTTGGTGACCAATGGGAATTACAAGTAGATTTTATGTAAATTAACCTGGGGATAAAATGCAGTGTTTTAGTTAGTAGTGGAGAGTCTGCGGGTAGATCTGAAAGGAACTTTGAGATTTGTCACGTCTTCTTGACTTAGCGGCCATGTTGGCCGCCGCGCTGTTAAATTATATTTCATGAACATTAGCAAGCGTTGTATTAAAAAATATTCAACAGAAATAAATCGCGATGAAAACAGAAATGAACTCTGGTTGTTACCGTGTGTTCTCCACGAACAATACGTAATTACGTAACATAAATGAAGACTTTGAGGACATTGACGTTCGCACTGTTAAAACGCGTATTTTAGAGCAAGAAAACAAAGCAACAGTACAACAAAATCGATGTTAAAAAATGTAACCAACATTTGAAATTAAAAGGCGAGATCAGAGAATTGCATGTACTTGATGTTGATATTTCAGATGAACATTTTGCAAACTTCATTCTTTCATGCAAAACCAAGTCATGGAAAAGATTTTGAGTCCTCAAGTATTAGAAACATGTTGTCTAGCATAGATAGAACAAAACTAAAACCCCCAAAAATTTCCATATCTGATTATGTCAAACATTGGTCCCGAGTTCAGCCTATCGAGGGATGCGTACGCAGCAAGGTCCAAAAGTCTAAACAGACAAGGCAAAGGCAGCCGAAAGCTGCTTCCCCAATTGACGGACGACCAGATTGATGATTTGTACCAGAAGCAGATTCTTGGTTGTCACACGCCCAATGCATTGCTGAATACCATGTAGTACAACAGCTGTGTCACATGTTTCATTCATGATTGCAAATGACGATATTCTCCTTTTTGATAAATAATATTTACATATGATAATTAAATACTAAATATTTTATAACAAACATGTGCATTCCAATGTATTGAATAAATTTAAATCGAGGTATATAGTGATCTTTTCATTTTTTTAGCAATCTTTTGCTTAACTGAAGAACTATTTCACGTTAATGCGCAAGAATATCGACATGTTTTTATATTCATACGTGAGGAAAAGTATGTTAAAAACTTAAAGGTACACAAACTTTTTTTTAAATATCTGTTAATTTAAATTCGTGAAATCTTTTAATGGTTGTGTAGGATAAATATAATTTATCTGACTCGTCTCAGAAACCTCGCCGTGTAAATATTTTTTCAACTCGTAGGATGAATTAAAGTACACAATCACACTTACATAGTTTTCTCTATATTAATATGCTGGTGTTAAGCTTGCATCTCAGGAAAATACATAACTTATTATCTCGATGTCAAGAACAATTAAAATTATCTTTCCGTGATCACACCATTGAAATAGAGTTCTCATCAAGATCAAATCAATTAGACGCTTATACCTTATGCACAGAAAACGATACCATGTATTATACGGCCACACTTTATTAGATTATGTAAGCGAATATTTCGCATGATAAAGCTCCAAAGGTACACAACCCTCGACCACATTCTTATTTAAATCAATCTTACTGCATTTACGTGATGTGTTTATGATTGTCACTTTTCTTCAACAGGAAAAGCCCATATTTGTTCTTTTGCCTCGTTTGAGTTGTGTCTTATGACTTCTGTACAACTTGTTATAACGCCAAATCTGTTTGTTAATGTAAATATTACAATTATGAAAAAACGAGCTAATTTTTTTTTTAGTTTCGCAATTGCTATATTTAAAAAGTGTTTATATTCCATATAAGTTGCCTTGTTGCCGTTACACCATTGACAATATTGAACATTATAAATGATATTGTATGCACCTTCAACGACACTATGCACTAAAATAGACAGGAATGAATGTTTACATTAAACACCAAGACTTTAGTATATGTATACGCAATCGCAATATCGTATCATAATATGTTATCCATTATTTAATGGAAGTAGCCAATTGCCAAAACAAATGAGACAAAAAACAAATTTAAGTAAAGATTTACAAGCGGACAACAAATTTTCATAAATAAATAACAATGGGGTCACCGCGAAAGCATGATAATAAATGCTTCTGAAATGGAGTTACATATGCAGTATTGCTTTACTATCGCGACTGATGGCTGAAGTGCTTTCATTCTTTGAAACAGTTTAAAATCAACTATAATGCATTTAATATTTATGCTAAACAAACTTCAATTTCATATAAGGAAGCACTGTTTGATCACAATTCTTTTTAGATTGCATTTTAAGGCTGTTTTGTGCCTTCCCTTATAGAGCAATGTAAACCATCAATTACTGTAAAGTACGTTGAAAGCAGAAACTGGAAAGCCTTGACTAAATAATCATTGTAAACGCGTCTTGCTGGAATGGGTTCGCTCATAGAACAGCCAATATAAATGACCGATGTTCGACTCCAAGTCTAGGCTATCGACTATAGTAAAAAACAATGTCCCGCTTTAATAGAAAACTCATTTGCAGGAAAGATTCCATGGTTCAATACGTTTTTGATAATGTTAAAACAGTAAAGACAATCGTATGAAATAATAGATTTAACTGATACAAATTTTAGAAAGAAACTACTGTCGCGCTGTTTTAGTAGCAAAACATGATTACGATTACTATAAGCATAAACATACACGATGCAGGGTGTTTTACAAAAAGAAATCAGAACGGTGTTACTTTTCAATTACTTAGTCGTAATAGGGACAACCTGCTCCCGCCTCAATCTGACGATATGCAATTAGCAAATGATTTCCAGAATTTATTTTTCGGAAAAAATATCAAAATTTGATCCAACTAATTGACATTAACTGTAATACATCTTCTGTCAATTTAGAGGAAACCTTTAATGGTGTGTCATTTATTGAATTCAGGCAAATCGCACAAATCTACGTTGATAAACTGATACAAAATTCAAAGTCAAGAGCCAGTGCATAAGGCATCATGACGATAATACACTAAAAAGACACGTTGCAGTGTTTGAACACATATATCACACAAATTATAAACCGATCCGTGGTAGCAGGTTTATTTCCATAAGAAAAGAAAAGTGCGATTATAAAATAATTGCTTAAGAAACCGAAATTGATCCAAGAACTAGATGCATCATTTTAATCAAAAACATCTTGAAAAGATTGCATTAAAGCAGATCACAGATCACATTGAATGGAGCAACCTTCTGTTGTCATATTAAAATGCTTATCGCAAACACCACGTTATTGAGACAGCTATGCTTAAAATGCATCTCTGAACGCCATTGATCAGCACCAATTAACATTAGGTGTTATGATTCATCTTAGTGACGCTGTTGACACAAGTGACATAACAATGGCAATAACAAGCCTTCCTTTAAAATAAAAGGAACTCCACTTAACTGGATATAATCCAATCTGACTGGGAAATCAATTTGAGTTGATTTAAATAACTCGTGTTCAACGTTCAAGTCCATTAAAAACGATGTTCCTAAAGGTTCCTGTTCCGGTCCAGTAATATTCAGCATGTACATCGTTGCGCTGAATAAAGTTCTCTTAAACTATTGAGCAGTTCTGTACGGTAACGCTGAGGATCACACATTTAAAAACAACCTGGAAATCCTAAAAATGAAGAATCAGTATTACAACAGGTCGGTAGTCGTTTACAGGACGTGATTGATTGGATGACTCGGTTAACATTGAAAATGAAAAATGTCACAGCAGAGGTTATTTTTTTACGGTTTCAAACAGCTATTGTCATTATATAAATAATGGTTGCTGTGATATTTAATGTTTGGATCATCTTCGTGACCTTGGTGTACAGATGAACAGCACTTTAAGGTTTGATCAGCACATCAAACGAAAACGCCATATCGCTAGTTCGCAATTGAAAAATCTAAACATAATTCTTAGGCACTTGCCACAAAAATGCAACTAATGAAACTAATTGGTTCTCATCTAGACTTCTGCAACGGTTTTTTCACTGATCTTCGAAAATATCAGATTGACAGACTGCAGTAAATTTAAAAAATCGCCAATGTTTTGCACGATCAACCAAGCAATGAGATCCTCAGTAAACTTTACTGGCTCCCCATACATTGACGTGTAATGTCAAAGATACTTGGGCTCATGTTTAGAACTTAATGTGTAACCGCTCCAATTTATATTAGAGGGTTCACCACAACTGGCGAAGGTCGTTACACAAATAGATCAATGGGTGATAATAACTTGAACATCCAATAACTCGAACAAAGATGGCTGAAAGATCGATAGCAGTAAATGGTGGAATGCTCTTCTAAAAAAACTCAAAATGCACACAGAACAAATTTCAATTAACTTATTTAAAATTCATTTGTTCCGGATTTTTATGACAAATACAGCGATAGATCTGTGTACAACTTAATTAATATTGTCAAATTAGGTTTGCGCAATGTAAGTGTGCATGCATTTGAATTACCCCCATACGACATCGTAAGTAATGACAGGCATTAATAATACTGACATTATGCGGTTTACACGTTACTATCGAATTCAATACTAAAGCTACTAAACTACTTTCAAAATCAATACTTAGGCTATTAAACTACAATTTTGAGAATGGCAATATATTAAAAGTGTCAGATTATAATATGCACATTCGACATTTTCAACAAATAATATTATTTTACATTATTTCACATTGTCATTAATATCCCAAAACAGTGTATTTCTTTGTGTTACCATTTTAAATGTCAATGGTTAATCTCACAACTTTAACATATGTATAGATGTATGTCAATTCTATTCGTATTAAAGCCTTTTATATATTCTATGGCGATTTCTCTTTTATTTAATGACAGATGTGTTACGCTTCGGCATATTTAAAAAGGACGGACATATTTTCTAACATTTTATGACGCGCGCTATATTTGTATATCCTGATATTTGAACGTTCCCTTTTACCAAGTTATTTTTAGCGTATGGCTAGTTAAACACGTGTATTCATTTGGGAACAGAATTTCACCACTTGCAACTTTCGGCTAATATGATCTCCTTCTGCTTGAGAAAAAAAACGCTTTAAACACGCGATTTTAACAAATGAAGAAACCATGCGATTATGAGTGATTGAATGTGGTTCTTGAAATATATGACTTACAACAGAAAAGTTCTTGTTCGATGCCGCTCTCTTATGAGGATAATTAAGCACCTTACAATTACATATCTATGAACTTGAACTCAGTCGAACGTACCTATTCTGATGATATGTTTCATTCATTCAATCCTCTCTGCGCCGTCTGGTGCTTGAGGCGACGGCAACGGAGCGCCACTTTGGTCTGTCCGCTGCTGTTGCGGGTGCTGTCTGCAGAGTGAGGCCTCTGTTCTTGAGCTCTCGCTCCACGGTTCGGCGCCACGTCTATTTAGGTCGTCCACGGTTTCTTTTCCCCTGTGGAGTCCATCTCAGTGCCACCCTGGGTAGTGAGTCGGGTGGCATTCTGCAGACGTGGCCTAGCCATCTCCATCTCCTCAAAGCGATGGTCTCAGCGATGCTGTTTGCGCCAGCTCTTCCACGCAGTTCCATGTTCGTAATCATGTTTGGCCAGAAGACTTTCATGATACTTCGTAGGCACTTGTTCTGGAAGACTTCCAGTTTGCGCTCGATGGTAGCAGTGGTCTTCCAGCACTCAGACCCATATAGAAGGACGCTCAGCACGTTGCTCTTGAAGATGCGGAGCTTGGTGTGCATGCTAAGACTTGTGGTCCTCCAGATGGGCTTCAGCATTTCGAAGGCTTGGTTGGCTTTTTTGATTCTCGTGTTGATCTTCCTTGCACAGTCTCCATCTGTTGTGACCTTGCTGCCCAGGTAAATGAAATCGTCCACATCTTGCAGAGGCTGGTCATTAATGGTGATTGGGTTGCCCACTCTGGTGTTCTTCCTCATGACCTGAGTCTTTCCAATGTTGACCCTGAGACCTATGGTGCTTGCTGACAGTGCCAACTGTTGTGTCTTCTGGTGGATGTCCTGGTTCCTGCTAGTAAGTAGCCCGATATTGTCGGAGTAGTCCAGGTCATCTAGCAGCGAGGTCAGCGTCCACTGTATTCATTGCCTCCTTCCCTCTGTGGTGTGGCACATGATCCAGTCAATTGCGATTGAAAAGAGGAGCGGCGAGAGAATACATCCTTGCTTCACCCCAGTTTCCACCTTGAATGGTTCAGTGAGCTGGTTGTTGTGGACGACTCTGCACTCAAAGTTTTTGAACAGGGACCTGATGACATTGACAAGTTTCTGAGGGATGCCATAATGTCGAAGAATCTTCCAGAGGGAGTATCTGTGTAGGCTGTCGAAGGCCTTCTCAAAGTCCACAAAAACCACGTAGAGTGATCCATTCCATTAATGGGACTGCTCAAGGATCTGCCTAAGGACGAAAATGTGGTCGATGCAGGACTTGCCTTTCCTGAAGCCGGCCTGTTCCTGGCGAAGGATACCGTCCACTGCTGTTGTGATGCGTCGGAGGATGATGCGGCTGAAGATCTTACTAGTGAGAGATAGTAAAGTGATGTCTCGCCAGTTGTTACAGTTCCCCAGGTCTCCTATCTTGGGCAGTTTGACGATGGTGCCGGTCTTCCATTCGCTTGGCGCTTCTTGCCTGTCCCAAATCTTTTGAAGAATCTGGCAAAGAAGCTGCGGCGTCACTGTGTCTGCTGCTTTCAGCATCTCAGGGCACACTCCATCGTCACCAAGCGCCTTTCCATTCTTCAGCTTATGGATGGCTTCATTGACTTCCGTTACAGTGATGTTGCCGAGGTTGATGTCAAGGTCCTCTTCAGCTTCAGGAATGTCGGCTAGGGTTGGTGGGTCTTGGCGGTTTAGAATGGACTCGAAGTGTTGCTTCCATCTCTTCAGCTTCTCCTCTTCCACAGTGTAATGAGTTCCGTCTTCAGCTCTCACAGGAAGGTCATGGTGCTGGCCGTAGTCGCCCTTCAGCTTCCTGGTGTTTTGGTACACTGTCTTCATGTCATTGTGCTCGGCTGCTGTCTCCGCCTCCTCTGCCAGCCTCACAATGTTCCTCCTATTGTCTCTTCTGGCTGATGTCTTTACCACCTTGTCTTTCTCACTATATTCCTTTGAGATTCTTTCCTTAAGTCTTAGGGATTTTGTGTCCAGTTTCTTTATGATCTTTCTTCTTTCTTCTATACGAGACCACGTTTCTTCTGAGATCCATTCCGTCTTCTTGCTCTTTCTGAAGCCCAGAACTTCCTCTCCTGTCTCTTTCATTACTCTGTTGAAGCCTTCGATGGTCAGTGCTGCCTCATCTTCCAAAATACTAAATCTATTCCTGAGGGTTAACCTAAACTCTTCTTTCACTTTTGGGTCTTTCAACTTGACGACGTCGTAGCGTTGGTTCTTGATGTCTCCCGTCTTTGCTTTCCTGAGCCTCAAAGACACATTTGCCACCAGAAGACTATGGTCGCTGCCGATGTCTGCATGTGGCATCACACGCACGTCCTGCTGAGAGTGCCTCCACGGACCGTTGATGATGATGTGGTCGATCTGGTTCTTGGTCCTGCCGTCTGGTGATGTCCATGTTAGTTTGTGGATCTCCTTGTGCGCGAACAGGGTCCCTCATATGACCACGTCGTTCTGTTGACAGAAGTTGTCTAGTCTCTCCCCGTTGTCGGGGATCACACCCATTCCATGTCGTCCCATGGTTCTCTATCTGTCTTGTTGTCGCAGCCAACCTTAGCATTGAAGTCGCCGAGCAACATCAGCACGTCGTGTTGGGGGATGTCCTCTTAAACACGTTGAAGGGCGTCGTAGAATGCATCCTTGTCCTCTTCTTTCGCATCGTCTATTGGTGCGTAGTCAACAACAACAGACAGCTTGGCGTACTTGGAGTTCATCCTGACGTACAGCAGGCGCTCGTTCACAGGTTTCCACTGTAGCACGGTGATGGCCTTGCTCTTGCTGATGATGACGGCAACTCCTTCCCGGTGGTCGTTGTCAGTTCTTCCTGACCAGATAATGACTTCTCCGGAACTCACCTTCTGCTTGCCAGAGTCAGTCCATCTTGCTTCTGTTACTCCCATAAGGGTCAGGTTGTATCGGTTCAGCTCACTCACCACTTGCGCTAGCTTTCCAGTCTGGTAGAGTGTTTGCACGTTCAAACATCCAACTCTGATCCATCGCTTTGGCGTCAAGAGTTCCGCTATCGGGGTGGGGACGTCCTTGCGGCTATGATCCCCATCCTTCATAAGTCCAGTTGCCTGGTCTGCTTCACTCCCGGCGCCGTTTGTCGCTTGTTCTCTTATTGTCGTTTCCGTAGCAAGCATTAATTTTCACGGGGTGGAGTTGCTAGCCCCACCACCAACCCTCCTCCTTTTTCAGCGCGGTCTTGGGACCGTCCCTGGCGGAGTTTCTGATATGTTTAAATATGTCATAATATGCGCATTGGCAAGTACATTTGAATTTCAAGTCCTTTGTGAAGTATGAACTTAAATAAATACCTCATGATCTCCGTATCCGTCCTTAATTTCATCATTGTGCAATACTACCAATTAGAAGAAAACGCGTTCAGACCCGCTGAAACGAGTTCAAAATTTGGCATATATGGCTATACATTTTTTAACATCTTTTTATCTGTATATGTATATGAAACGTGCCCCCACCCCAAAAATAAAATAAAATGACAACAACAATAAAAAAACACAAAAAATAACCCAACCAACAAAACAATACAAGAGTTAAATGTTTGCCAATTTGTAATACAATTTCTGTTTTAACAATCACCTGACACAAAATTCATTGTAATGATAAAAACAGAAACAACAACATCGACAACAAAAAGAACGGCACATGTGATGTGTGTGCAAATACAAACTCATTTAACGGTAAAATTGTGATTTCAAATGGCAAATGTAACGCATTCCCAAATCTGTATTTGTTTTAACCCAAATATCAATAGCAATACAGCGCTAAAAGTGTGTTTGCCGACTGGCGTTTCATACAACTGTTACAAGTATTATCATGAAAACTCAAAGGATTGATTTTATATACCCATAGGAAAAGTCATTTCCCATTTCTGTACAAATAACATTTCATAAAATTAAACATATGTAAAACAGTTTAAACATGATGATTTATCACTGTTTCACAATTCAAGCTTAAAATAATAAAGCCTATGTCAGAAATAAGTGGTAAACTATTTACCGACAATCGGAAAAAAATCATCAATCATCAATCAACGGCTTAGCGTGTTTGCTAAATTCTCCTCGCTAAAACAGCAGCGTTTTAAGGAACCATGATCGGTTGTGCTAGTAATTGGCAACTATCGTTTTCCATCATACAACTGGTTGGCGACCGGTTTGATATGTGTTTGCGATTTTTTCCGGCGGCTGGTAGGCGATTCCATGACAAAATATTATCAGTAGTATTTTACTGTATAGTTAATGGAGTTTCATAGTTTGATACATTGAACAGTTATTTTTGATTCAATAGTTTAGCTGTATATATATCAATATATCATATATGTTAATGTTAGTCCATTTGGAAAAGTGAATCCAATGTATTTCATCCATATGTTTATTGTGTTGATCTTTCATTGATTTTATTATCAAATCTCTCGTTAACCTTTATTTAAAGTACGGCAGCAAATAAGAAAATTTGCGACGTAATCGAGTAAGACAGCTTGAAACCGGTCGAATAATTGTTAACGCATTAAAAAGGTTTTTAATCGGTTAAAGCAATCACTGAATTTGTACGATTTTTATCATATTTTGCTAGGAAGACATGATCGTCACTTAACCATGTTTATTCGCAACCATTCGTGATATGCGTTATGTGAGGATTGTATGGGGTTGCTGGCTCGTTTTTTCAGAGCGGCGGCCTACGAACATGTGTCTCATACATAATTGACTAGCGAAGCTGCAAACAAGCTTTCACTTTCGTGCAAGGATCTCCCCTATCTGTTTTAATATGCGCAAAATTCTGGGGTCTAATTAGCGACCACAGAAGCACTTGTCCGAATGCACAAGCTTGACTAGTAGGCTTGTCGAAAATGACGTTCGACCAATTTTTTACATAACGCTGCTAAAATAGTTAGTTTAGTTTCTGCTGAATATGCCAGTATTAGGATCACGGAAGATACCATATGTCACGAGGTCCCAATTTTCTCATTTGGATGATCCTTTATTTTTAACAGAAATCGTTTTAAATTATGTTTACAATTCCTTTTCATATATTCATATTCACAATCATTCACCTGTACTTAACTAAACACATGATACTTAATCATCAGAATATTTTGTTAGAATTTGCAGCACACAACTTTAAATTAGCTCTTTTACATGCAGATAGCAAAGTAGATCTGGTTTTTTATACACCATAAGAAAACCTAGTGACAAAAAAATATAGCTCATTATGAGCAATTTTCCCCTTCTGTCTCTAGGTTTTCAAGTGTCATCTGCTGCTAGATGCAAACATGCTTTTGCAGGGAGCAAAAAGTTAAACATAATTTATTGTCAGGTCTATATAAATATGATAAGTTGAATGGAATGTCCAATAATAATAATCTTGTAAATCCTATGCTGTTACTTATGATGTGAATAATTCTAATGGGAACCACCAATATAGGATTTAACTCTTTACCAAACGACACATTTTGGACTGTCCCAAATTTAAAGAAATTTCAGACGACAATTAAAATAATAATGTAATATGAAGAAATAGCTTTGGAAGGGTAGATATCATGGTGATAAAAGGAGGAATTGCTCATAATACAAACGCCTTCTGACGCCTTTTGCAGCAGAGCTCATGATGAGCAAATTTTCTGTTAGTCTCAATGTTTTCAACTTCAAAATGCATGACTAAACAGCTTTTCTAAAATATTTCTCTGCGTTTTTGCATATGCTTAAAACGTCGTCTGTTGAAATTTTCTTAAAATAGGGAGATGTCTAACTCAACCTCTATCTTCTGAAAGTCACAAACAAGCAACTGCAATGTAAATATGACTGTTGTATTGCAAACTCTATTGATAAATTGATTTTGACTCTTAGGATTTTAATTTTGACTCTGAAAGTGATATTATGGGCATCTAGCAGTTAAAAGGTGTCTATCGCAACCGTTGTTTATTTTTGGTGTTTTCACTTTATTTACACTTATATTTGTTAATGCAGCATCAATTTACTAAAACAATATCCCGGAAAGAGAAAAATAATGCGTTTGAGTATCAACCGTACTTTCGTTTGACAACTGATCATGCATGTACGATGTGAACCTAAATTTAGTTTAAGTGCAGATTCGTTCATACGACACAAAGATACAATTTTGTTTTACGGATCATTTCGGCTTAGAGGCCTGGGTGAGTCACGTAAGAATATCGAATATAAAATATATTTTTATAAACAACTGGTAGCAAGATGAGTTGCAAATAATTGGTCAGTAACCACATTTTAACTAACTCATTTGACCTATTAATTCTTTTCAGCTCAATTCAACAGTTAAAAATGCCCATAATATCACTTTAAGATTATGATTTTGATCCTAAAGACGTAGGCTTCATGGAACACCGCAAACAAATCCTGCTTTAAAGTCTTCTCAAGAATTGCTCACATGATGATGTGTACATCATTAGCTCTTGAAAGCCAGTGACAAAAAGAGAAATTGCTCATTATGAACAATTGCTCCTTTGTCACAAGGTTTACAAACATCGTATGCTGCAAGACGAATACATGTGTCTTCACGCCCCAAATTGTTAAATCTCGTTATTGTTATGTAATGGGTAAATATGCCAATATTATTCACATTCTGGAAAACAGAATTTTCTGTTAACTTTTGTATAATAATTCCATCGTGTTAAACTAGATAGCCCACAACACCGTCGATGGTACCACTTGTTACATAAATCACAAGCTATCCAGTCTTCATTTTCAATGTTGGTTTTACCACATTTGTAATATGACTCCTCTTCCACCTTCTCCTTCTCCTCCTCAACATCATCACCATTATTCCCTGGTGGTTTATCAGTTTTTTTCCCAGCGTGCAGCTCTTTTGGTCCTTTTCAGTGCTGGTTGTGTTTTTAAAATTTTCTTTTTACACGACACTCCTGATGAACCTGGCTGTTCTGAAGTATGCGGCGTTTATGAATCAGGAATGAAAGTTTTTGAAGCTAATCTTCTTTTCAAATCACTCCAGATGTGCCGGGCTGTTCTGTAGAAGTTGGATTTATAGAAATAGGGTTAATACTTATGGTCTGTTTGACATGTGTATTGTAAATGTTTTTTTTGTGAAACTTGGATTTGTTTACGGTATCCATTTTCTTACGAGCGTTGCAGGACTCCATAAAACCCCTTGAAAACTGCTACTGAGGAAACCTTGTATATGCAATCTCTGTAAAGTGTTCTGATGTTGTCATCTGAAGCTGGATTTGCGTTTTTTTCCAGGGCACAATTTTTAAAACCTTGCAAAAAATGGTTATTTTCTTCAAGAGTTTTAATTACATGATCATGAATACTATTTCCATGTTTGACCAAGTTTTTTGTAACTTCATTCTTCATTTAATTCATTTAATGATGCTGTAACAATACTTACGAAATAGTGGTAACATTGGTCAGAGACATTTGTTAAACCTTTATAAATATTTGTTTTCTTGAGGTTTCTGATAGACTTCCTGGATCTTCAGTTACAGCAATCAAATAGCGCTCACTAACTGTCATCTTCTCTAGGAACTCCACCATTACTGACGCTTTGTTAAATTTACTAACGCCCAAGGCACTGGTTGTGTACATATTTGTTTTATTTTGGCACATATAGTTGTATTTGAGCTTGGCAACAGCATAACCACCTGTATATCTGATTTTACCTCTGGCTGTTGCATCAAATCCATCTGTAGCTCGTGATGTCATTTTCGGGTGTTCTGGTTATCTATATATGATAACTGTACAGCTTGTTCTGATAGTAGCAACTGACGGACAGTAGTGCAGAGTTTAAAAATTGCTTAATACAATGCAAGTTGTGTTCCTTTGGAGAAGAGCAGAATTAATGGCAGACACTCACTTTCACACTCTGCTGAAGTCATATGACTTTGCCATTTTTTTATAAAAAGCAGTTAACTGACATTGTGGAACTGGATTGTCTTTACCTGGTTCGAAAATCACAGTTTGGGAATAAAACTTCATGCAACGGTTCTACTGTTGGTTTAAGAAACATCTAACAATTTGTTCATTATCCATAAAACTTGCAAATATATCATTCACCATAGACTGTTGTTCAGTAACAGGACATGTTTACTTACGTTCATTTATTTTTTCCTCTGAGACAAAGGTGTCTGGAAGAACAACAGCTGTGTTTTCTGCCAAGGAAGAACCAATATTTTCCAAGAGCTCGTCAAACACTGGATCGTCCATGTCATCTCCAATGTCTAAAATGTCTGTTGCATGTTGCACTGGGCTAGGATTGCTCTGTTGCATCTCAAGATATAAATTGAAAGAGCAAAATAAAAATTTGACACATCTCACACAAACATCATTTAAAGATATAATCCAAGTTGTGATTTTAACCCATTATCTAACAATAATGTGAGTTTACGTGTTTGTTGCCGAGAACTCTTAGAAGTTATTGAGGTAACAAAAGAAATTGCTCATGTTGAGCAATATTTCCGTTTATCACGATGACTTCTACCCTAACAAATCAATGTCTTCATACTGTATTGCAATTCCAGTTGTCATCTAGAAATTATTATGTGAAAAGGAGAAATTGCTCAAGAAAAGTAAATGCTCCTTATCCCACAATGATTTCTTCCCTACCAAAACAATTTCTTCATATCATATTACAATTTTAATTGTAATGTATAACTTCTTTCAGTTTTGGACTTTCCGAAAAAAAATCTTTTGGAATTGAGTTAAAAGACCTTTAGTTTTGCAAATCGTGCACATTTTTCGTCTTATTCAATAAGGATGCAATTTGAGCTTCTAACAAGCTGAGAGCAGACGTCTAGATAAGGATGGCTATCTAAGTCTTAACATGGCAAGAATTCATAAATTGTATGCTTTACTTAATCAATTGTTGGTGGTACTCATTAGAATCGTCCCATTAAGACAATTGTAATGAATACCCATGGGAATTTAATCAAAAGAAAGAAATGAGAATATCCCCTAGAGCTCTGCATGTGAAATTATATCATTATTGAAAAACAAAAAAGAATTAAATTGTCATTTGCTCTGTATTCTGAGATGAATTTGAGAGTTTCAGTGAAATGACTTTTAAATTATATAATCAAATCAAAAGAAACAAATATTAATATCAACCCAAAACTTTAATTGCATGTTCATGTAAATTAGGACTTGCCTCATAAAGGATATAAATACAGTGTTAACCCTTTAGCAAACAACATATGTTGGTCTGTCCCGAATAGAAAGATGTTGCAAACAACACTTAACATTTTATTAGAATATAAAAAAAGTGTTTTGGTAGGATAGAAATTATTGTGAGAAAAGGAGAAATTGCTCCACTTGATCATTTACTTTTCCCACGATAAGTTCTGAAGTTCTCTGCAACAAACTCATAAAATAGTTTGTTTATGGGTTTGACACATACTGCATTTATGTTATTTTTCTTTGAAACTGACAGTAAAATCATTGAACCATATAAACATTCATTGAAAAGATGTGATTCCGTTACCAAACAGTAACGACATTTTACAAGGTTGTTGCAGACGACTTAAGAAATCATAATGATAAAAGGAGAAATTGTTCAAGATGAGCAATTTCTTCATTGATAACAGGGATTTCTACCCTACCAAATCTACTTCTTTATATTACAATCGTATGCGTCGTCTGCAATCACGTTCAATTTGGGACAGTCCAAAATGTGTTGCTTGGTAATGGGTTAAACCTTTTCCGTGATTCCAGTAATTTAACTTGTCAACTGCATTCTCTTTAAAGAAATTGTTTATAAATACATTATTTTTTTAATCAGGCTTACACGAAACCTCAAGTTGGGAAATGAGCAAGAGTACATATCAGCTTAGTTTCGCTTCAACATTTATACAATAGACACTACATTGGAGGGGAAAATGACACGTTCTGTCAGATTATTCAAAAAGTGTTTAAAGTAGAAAAGTTAAAAACAAGCAGAAACAGACTGTGTACAACCTTCAGTAGAATCCCCAAGACGAATCCAGTAATGAGAAAGTCTTTGATCGGTTGAAATTAACAAATTTGCTATATAACCTTCATTGTCATGTACATGCAATGCAATGAAAGTCTGTGAAAGTGAAAATACCTACCGGCTGGATATGCTATGGGATGAAGTTGAAAAAGTGGTAGTATTCAGAAGTGATATGACATTCAATGTGCATATAAGATGACAATATATTGATCTGGAATCTAATTATAATGCCGGTACGTACTGTCTAACCTGCGAAGGTATTAAGGAAGTATTTGAACAAGTTAAGTGCATCCAGCAATGTCAAAGGATTACTACCAAGATACATAATTACATACCCCACTCAAACATTCAACAGGAACTGCTAACCAAACAGGGGGATGAAAACATTAATCATAATATTGTGAAATCTAAATGATGCAGTTTACCATATTAAATAACAGACAAATCCCAGACTGCACAACATGTCAGCGACCAACTATCAAATATCCAGAGAATACTTCTAAACCGTCGGTAGTTGATACACTTAGGAATTTAGTACCAACAGCTAGTGATGCTACTTTGACCTTCTTAGCTTCTAAGGTAAACAATGCACAAAACAAATGCAGCATTCAAAACAGACGGGACAGCACAACTATACATGAATGCCTGCATCTTTTCAGTAGAAGTCCAGAAGGATATTAAAGCCAAAAAAAAATCTGGAAAGCTGCTTCTTCCAAGTCCCTCACTTCTTTTACTACACAAAACAGCATACAACAATGTCCGGGATTTCATGAAAACATCTTCAGGTGGATGAATGAGAAAGCGAACAGGATGGATATTCCAACAGAGGGTCGTGTAGGAGGGATTTTCCTTGACACGATGACCATTCAGGAGAAAATTGAAATTGTAAGACAAGGGGACAGCTTGTCCATGATTGGTTTTGTAGACCTTGGAGTTAAAAGTCAAGCTGTTGACTCTTTGAAATCTGGAACTTGTACAAAAAAACTAGGAACTCACATTTTACATGATGATGATGGGGCTGTCCGGATTTAGATTTCTATTTGCTTATTTTGTAAGATATGCACTTTCTGCAAGCCATCTTTATATCTTGTTCTGGGAGGCAATGAACAAACTGCAAGATTTTGGTTTCAGTGTGAAATATGTCTGCATGTATGGCGCTGTGAATCATCGATCATTCATACACAATTATTTTCCTGATAAGCAACCTGAATTAACAACATGACATTAAACTGTCAAAGTGATCCATCGCAACATGTTATATTCCTAATTGATCCATCTAACACTTTCAAGAAAATCAGAAACAACGTTATCAAGAGTGGAACTTCAAATGGTCATGCCAGGTTTCTTCTGCGATCTGGAGCAACAACTAAATGGTCAATGAGGATTTATGCATATAAATGGGACTGCCAAAAAACCCAATACAAACTCACTTTAAACCTACCTATGAACAGATTTATCCCAGCAATTCTTTACAAAATGATAAAAAAGCTTGCAGTGAATGTGCTGGACTCTGAAATACGTAATCTTATGCTTGCATACAAGGGCAGTTTGGGAGAAAAAGACTGTGAGTTAGATGGTGCCAAACAATTTCTCAAAAACACATCTAAATTGATCAGTGTATATAGAGATAAACGCTCAGTACATTTGTTAGAAGACCAAAGACTAAAGGACCTCAAAGAAATACAGGCATGGTTCAATGACTGGCAAACCCATTCATTTTGCAGCAAAGTCAAACTTGAAAAAGATGGTGAAAACATGTCTGAGCAGTGCAGGAAGGACATACAATCAACAATAATTGGGTTCTTACAGCTATGTTGTACCATCTCCCATGAAATCAGTGGTTGGTCAGTAGTACCAGCAATGATCAACTTCGATCCCATCGAGAACCGCTTCTGTCAACAACGTGGCAAATTCAACGGATTAAATACAAATCCTACAGCTCTTCAATATCAGCAAAATGCTAATAGTGTAATACTCGGACAATCCGCATTATCTAAGAAAACTAACACTTGGAGATTACGCTCAAATAGTCGAAATTTCAAACATTCTATAAAGTAGTTGGGTTCAACATAAAGTCGCTAGAGAAGAGTTACTGACCAAAGCCAAAGTACACAGTCCATCAAAGTAATCAGAATGAAATTGAATTGGATTTTTGGTTTTAGATCAGTTTCAACATTTCTTCAGTTATATAATGGCGGTCTGTGTACCTATCCTGGTATTTCCACACCAGTGCAGCACAATATTCTTTCTAAGCCACTGACTGCTTTCCCATGTTAATACAATTGTTAAGAGATGAAAGACGAATCAATCCAGTCACAATTACTTCATTTACCATTCGAAAGAGCATATGTCGAGCAAGAGTTTGAACTCACTACCCCTGTATTCCAAGTAGGACTCCCTACCGACTGAGTTAATGAGAAATGTTATAAATACTATTATGCGCAATCGACTAACGAGCTAGCGGCTAATCTATCCATGTGATATAATGCTAAGCAATTCATCGTTCAAGAACATGACAGCCCCTTTCATTCTGCCTTTTGGAAAGAGATTTTGAGAAATCATAATTGCATGATTGGTCGCATAGATACTGTTAAATACTCACCAATTTACCAAATTCCGACATCATAAACATTCATCAAGAAAGGGAACTGCCTTCTTGGGCTACAAAATCGGTGACAACTTGTGTTTGTGGTATCACAGCATTCTGGGAGAGGTTTACGATTCTCAAACCTTCTATAGACCTGGCACGACCAATTGCCACAACCAACTGACCAGACTGGAATATATGCCAGCAGTTTACTTCAACCATGTAAAAAACAATGATGTTATACATGACATGTAAGTTATTATGTTAAAGTGTGTGGTACCCTAAATACGTGTCCATTTCATGTTCATAATACATGTAGTTGGTAAATGCAGGTTAAAAGCAATGCCGAAAGCTCCCATGGTAGCTTTCTTCATAAATGATACCCTGGATAAAGTTGCCACCTGTCAAACGAGTATTATATACTGCGTTTAACAGCGGACCTATTTGAGAGGTTATACTGTACAGTGTTTCAAGCCGATAAGAATTCATTTCTGTTTCTCTGTCAAACATTGAATCATTTCTAAAACACGTTGGAAAAATTTGTCAAATGCTTTCAAATTGTGTCTACTGAAGATATGTTAATACGCGTTTATGAAAAAGGGGATATGTTTGGTAACCCTTCGCAGTATATTGTTTGGGCCTAATTGAGGCCTAAATATGGTCCCATTTCCCTTCTGAGAAAGCATACATGTACATTTGTATTCCTTTCCCATACATTTGACAATTGAACGAACATGAACATATTTAACCCTCATGGCTCAACAACATTCCCCTAACAGAAAAATAACTAACTTCTTAAAAAGTAACATACGAACTGTCTGATCTGGATCTATAAAATTGTGCAGAGGCATAAAAAGTGGTATCTTTCAGAGAAAAGCTTTAATTTTCGTTTGAAATCCTGGAAATAAAAGTACCTGTCTAGTGACATGCCCTGTGATTTGTGAATTGTCTTCCCATAGCTGAGCTTCAGTGAAAACTGGTATCTCTCTCATATGTTATGTCATGTAGTCGGGTCAAAAACTTAAGAGTAAACATATAAAATATGTCAAGATAAAAGTTATCTCAAAGGCATTTTCAATTTTAAAACAAGAAGGTGGCTATAACAGTGTATACTCTAAAAAGAGGGATCTTCTATACCGGTAAGCCCTCTGATCTGGGTATTCACCGGTTGCAATAGTACATATGTATCATTATGCTGCAAACAGTGGTAAAACAAATATTTGAGGTTTCTTTTAAATCAGCTAAGTTAGTAGTATATCTATAAATTTCCAAAAGCATCTGATTATAAATAATACAATTTAAATCTTCTGTTCTCCACTGAAATTTAATTTGTAATTTACTTCTTTCCCTTTGCTTAAATGCTAAGGTCATTATTTCCTTAATGTGAGAGGCCATGACTCTTCCCTTTAAAAAAATTCTAATCTGTGTCTACCCTAAGTGCAAAGTCAATTTTGGCATTTTTTATCATGCAAACAGTGAAAATGTACTCCAAACGTTAAAGATCTAACATACAAGCATGCATTTCATGCTAATCAAAACATACCAGTGAAACCACATCGAAGGATAGTTTACACTTTATGTAATTTAGGGAAGAAAACATGGACAGCATCCTCTTTGATGTCTTGAACCTCGTCCTGAAGCCCATTCATATGTCTGTCTAATTCTTTAGTAGCATTACCCTGCAACTGACCTGTAAAAGTATTCTAATACATTTTTAGATGAGACAGTTTTTTTCAGAAACTACTACAGAACCACAGGGGCAAGTAAACAAAATGGGTACTGTATGTAAGAAAAAGTTCCCATTTCTTTTTGACTGGCCTATGTGTACCGAACCTAATAATCTTAAAACATTTAAAAAATACTATTGCCGTCATTTTAAATTAGTGAATTTGGAATGGTGCAGACCTAGATGAGAGGGCAATTAGAGCAAATATTGTTGGATACATGTCTAGTAGTCTTATTGAAACGTGTATGAGGTTTAGAAATTAGTCCACAGCACATGGCTGCCTCCACTGAACAGCAATTGTCACAAAAGCCTTTACAAATAACTATTCCCCTCATGTATATATATTTACTATTAAGATATAATGAATTAAAATGTCATTCTAGTATATTAAAAAAGCACATAATCACCATAAGTTGTATTGTACACTATAACCTGTTTTAGAATATAATATTCATATTCATTCTTACAGCTTATGTAGGAGCTCCCTAATCTTGGTCATCTTGGCTGTAAATTGAAAAGGATTATTAGTTCCATATTTTTGGTAATTATTACCTTTAACCACAATATTGGTGGAACCACTAAAGTGTTCATGGCTCGTTTATCTGCTGTATCTGTGGATTGAAAGGAATACATATGGCCGTCAAGGTCAATATTGGACTCTGATTTAAAGGTCCGCCAATATGTTGCATAAATTTTCACCACTTCACCATCCTCTTGTGGCAATTCCCGGGCTAGAGAAGTCATTAGTTTCTGACTGTCATTACTGAGTTGCCAGAAAGATAAATCTCTGATGAGGCTCATGAGAGGTTCGTCTCTTTGTCGAAACACTGAATCTAAAAATATGCTGTGTGGTGGCCAAAATTTGCTGGTAAAGGCAAATTCACTCAGGTTCACATATCTTAAATTTCTGACAGGTGGAAGTTGTAAAAACACCAATAACTACTATCAGCATCTTACACATGTGTGGCTTGCATCATTTATTCGCAAAACTGGTTCAAGCACACAAAGCATTCTTCTGCTGAACATGGAAATCTAATCAATATTAAGATGTCTGTTGACAAAATTCTGTTTCGTGAAGGTAGTAATCTGTCATCAGTTGTCATCACCCCCCTTAATTTTTTGCCACACGTCCTGCCACCCCCTACTCCACACCAATTGTGAATTGTCATAGGCTTCAACACCTGTAAGCGAAGGTCATTAAATTAGCATTGTGATGGTCACATTTCATTTTCTGTTTGTGTGTGGAGTGGGATGCTCATTTTACGCACTAACAGCTGAAAACTGAAGCGATTGTAAAAAAAGTAAAATTGCTCGGCATTAGCAACATCTAATTTTCTCACAATTTTATTTACTATATTAGCTTTGTAAACATCAATGTTCTCAATTTAAAAACGTTGTCTGCTGGTGCTTTCTAATTGGGTAACTCCCAAAATTCTACATGGGGTGGAAAGGTTTAGGATCCATTTCTATCCTTTAAATACTAAGGAAAACTTCTGGCTTGTGGTTAATAAAAAGAAGGGTCGCTTGGATTATAGGAAAATATTTTTTAGACCTCAGTAAATTCCATGTTAAACAAGAATGAAATCTAATGACAACTATAATATATGTTTAAAACAAAATCCTTGTGTCGTTGTTGTATATTTAAATATAAAAGTTAAGGGAAAAACTGCTTCATCTTGGTTATTTTGAATTTTATTTACTAGAGCTTTCACTGATTTACAACAGATTGTCAGTATTTTTTCCATATATATGTACCCTTTCATTACATGCCAAAGCACTAGATGAAATCACACTTGTATTACCTGTAAAATAAATTAAATTCTGTTTTGCAGTCAAATCACTAAATTAACATACCGGTGAGAAATTGCTGCAAAAAACACGTTAGTTATGCGACCGCATGTTAATGCCTCCGATTTATCGTTGGAACGGTCAATGCTAAGCACTGGGGGTTTAAACCGGTTTAGGAGCGCTCAACCTCACACTTGGCCCAGCAATATTCATGATACATATAAGTATTAGTGTAAATAAAATATTACCTCATAGCAGTGCAACTCAAATAAAACAGTAATAAAATGGTTTTAAAACACATTTTAAAAACCATTTAATGACTCAATAGTAGGAAGCAGACCATAGAAACAGAGTTACCACTTTTTGAGGAACGATTAAATGAAATTGCGAACAAGTATTAACTAGATCTACATCTCTTCTTTTTACAAAAGGATTTCAGAATATAGCATCATAGTTAATAGTTCAGATCATCATCACACCAATACAGGAAGAAGCAGCAATATTGGGTGTAAAAGATCCATATTACATAGTTTGGTTGTTTATGAGACTTAAATATACTATGAAATTAATTTACAAGAAAATGAACGTATTTACCTAAACATAATTAAATTATAGACTAAGGCAATAAGCTATGGTTAAACGCTGCGTGATCTATGCACGCGTGTATTATTGAAAATCAATAACGCCGGTCAGAGACAAAATACTAATAAAGTTAAACGATATAAACCCGATGACCTATGCATGTAGCTGAGTCAGTAAAAGTAGATCGGATGACGTAATTCAGAAGCAATGACACGATGACGTCATCAGTACCGAAATCAATTATTATTATTATTATTATTATTATTATTATTATTATTGAGTAACATTAGACAGTTTAGATTCTTATAATGTTATGTGTGCGAAAGAAATCATGGAAAATAATATGCATCCGATAAAATCAAGAAATAAATAGCCATTGCTTTATGTGTTTCCGTCGTTGGTTTATTTATGCAAAGTCAAAATTATATCCTCACCAATTAAAAAATAATAATACAGCATTTGTTTTATTGGGGGCGATAAGTTACCAATATGTTTTATATTACCAGGACCTTGAGTGACATTAAAATATATCGGGGCTAATTATGTTGTATTATAAATACATATAGAGACAAAAAAAATAGGAGGGATAAATTAAAATATATTATGTGTTTGTATTTTCGATCGATCGCGCTATTGAGTATCTACAGATTATTTTTACCTACTTGGAGTTACGTTTATGAGTATGTAAAATATAAAGCATTTTGCCAAATGTTATTGTGAAGAATAACGTTCTTACTAGTTTTTATGCTTCAATATAGAAATGTTTAACAAAACAAGTCTTTGTAATATTTTGCTGGTAAGTTAATAAAATTAATAGATATGTATTTTGACAGTCGGTGAGGAAATGTAAATGACATAACAACAAACCATCGGAAAATCAATTGGGGACAAATAACATGAATTTTGGAACAATGTTTACTTAGGATTTCAATCAGATACTGAGGTCAATCGAACCATCATACAAGGATATCATGTTATAGTTAACCAGTTTAAATGTAATACTAAGAAAATGACAGGAAATAGCAAGAGGTATCAAATAACCAATATTTCGGCGAAACTACTACACAATTGCGTTGCGGCAAGAAACAAAGAACAATATACAGATTAAAAACAGAAACAACATACATACATAGAATCATTACAGTTGATACAATTCAATTTAGAAAAGTAAACAGGAACATCATTTTTAAAACTATAAATGATCTGCGTTTAAATCAGTAAAAAAGCAGTGCAGTGTCATTGAGAAGACACAACAAACGAAAACAACAACAACTCAAATAAAGACAAGAAATATAAAATAGAGCGAACTTAAGTAATTTTTAAGATACTGCATACATCCATTTAAGAGCCGTTTGCGTCATCTGCATTGAAATCGATTACATGATAGATATTTAATTACCAAGAACAGTTAGAAAGTTTGAAAACAAGTCAAACACTATTTGATAGAAAGTGATAACAACTTGCATTATTTCGGCAATAAAACATAAAGAACGGTAAACAACCTTCAGTATAAAATACAGCTTGTTTTGTTTTCAAACTCATTTATTGATAACACACACTTGTAGGTATAATCTAAAGTTATTAATTAAACACATAGTATATAGAACAACTATATAGATCAACTTCATACATTATTGTATAATTGCATACTCATTTTATCAAGGCTTAGATAACCAGTGGGTAATTATTTGTAAGGCACCAGGTTTTTCAACATAATTAGCGAGACACACGGGCCTTTAAGTAACATTACATGTACTACTCAAAATCAACGAAAATTTCGTACAATATTTCGTAAAATAAACTTACCCGATTAAAAATCAGAGTTATTTATGGGAATTGCCGAAATGTCAACGCCAGATGTTGTCTGGTAAAATAGATGTTAGTAGATACAAAATGCTCGTTGATTTTCCATTTTAATTTCCCGCAACGATATCTATTCATACGACACATAAACACTAACACGGTGTTCGTGTCGTATGAATAGATATATTTAATTGAAATTGAATTAATTGTGTCACAAATAAATAAAAACGAGCATTTAGTCTACAAAAATCTTTGTAATCATACCACATCTTGCGTTGAAATTGTGGCTATTGCTATAAGGAACACTGATTGTTTAGGTGTTAACTTTATTTTACGAAATACTTTACGAAATGTTCGTTGATTTTGAGCGTTATAGAGACTTTAAGTATAATGTTGACCATTTTACGTGGCAGTAATTTATAATATATTTCATCCAATAATGTGGGCGGTGTAGTTTAAAGTCACTCTTTGTCTGACAAGGTCGTACCAAGAGACAATACCACACTTAGTTTGAACATCGATCTTCACAAACGACGTGTTTGATAAATCAAAGAAACACGCTTAAATTTGGGTTATAGGAAAGTGATAATTTTTATTTTACCTAATTTTTATTTTACCTAATGAAATATTTATATCGACTTTTGGTTAGCTGGAAGGTACACAAATGATTTTTAATTACTAAAAATTAAACGGTCTGACACAAGTATTTACCGGAAACATCAATTCATTTACGCAAATGCAAATTATTCACATATTGTACATTTCTTGTTGGTGGCTTTAAGTTAAAGTAATAAAGAACACAATGACGATTTTAGAGCACACAAAACTCAAGGCAGGGAATGATATTCAGTTCATTGTACGCTTGATATCTACTCACAGACATAATACAAGTAAGGTAAGGCGTCACACGAGGAAGTGCGCAACAAAGCAACAAACACTGACAACGACATGTCCATTTAAAACACATGTGTCTTTTTTTTCATTTAAAAATGCATTTAATATCGCATATTTGTTCTTTAAATTTACTTACGCAATCATATGACATCAATCGAAATAATACAAACTGATAACAAAATCGCCTAAAATGCAATTATTTTATTTTCCATTTAAAATAGTTCTATATGTTTCCAAGGAAGTAATATTGCTTCGCATTCATATATACTTTAGATAACATAGACACAAAATAGTTATGAGGAGGTGAATACATACAAAAGCATGCGGAATCAATGTCGATGCGCGTAAATTCCATATATGATTTGCTATATATTTATGTTTAAAATTAGACAACTGATGTAATTGTGTTCGCAAATAAAATGATTTAATTATAAAATAATTTACTTTCTTTTTCTTAGAAACAGTATATTTTATAACCTTTAATTTTGAGGGCCTGTAAAAATTAGTTGTATAAACATATTACCACATCACACATTCTTAATTCATTATAACAGCTGTAGTCATATGGTCCGTAATTTGAACAAATTACATATTTTATTTTATGCTAAAAATAAATTAAAGACCTCACACGTTAAAATGTTTCGACATGATAATAAACAACGATGGATAATAAACGTGGTCGGGAATGAAATTACTTTATTATAAGTGGATTCACTGACAGCAAATGACGAAGCTCGCATGACAATACGGCATTTGTTAATGAGACGTTAATAAACCCATTTCGTTCGCAATGAGAACATGGTTCTATTAGAATTCAAAGGTTTCATAATAGTAAGGATACCATCACATGACAAAGTTTCCTATAATATTGCTCAATCGAAGGTATTTAGCCAATACATCTTATTTACAACGCTGAAATGACAAAATATAAGTGTTCTATGTTAACTACTTGATTTGTTAAATTTTTAATTATGATAACTATATTTAAAATATAAATCATATTTGGATGTTAAATTTATTTAAAAACATTTAACACCATTGCTTTTTTTACAAACATAATTATACTTAAGTAAAACATTTGTAAAGCAAATACTTAAAGCGAGATTATACGATTTTGATATATGTTAAATTGTAATATATTGTTACAAATATGTTACAATAACACAAAAAGGCAAGAAAACATGTACATTGAAGACGAATTTCATAAAATGCAGCAAAGACAATTAAGCGCATTGAGCCGATTGTGTCGAAAATATTTTCCTACAATTACCGAAGCATTCATCTTTTTATTAGGATCATAGTTAGTGTTCGTGTATCGAATACATATATATCGTTGCAGGAATTTTAAATGAACCGTTAAACTAAATTTAGATTCACATCGTACATGCATGATATACATGCTGGCGAATTCGGCTGTACAGACATTTTCGATTTCAGAATTAACTATCTTGCGTATTTCGCATTTTTTGACACATGTTCTTCTTTACGTTTATTTAAATTTATATTGAAATATATGTATAATAAGTTGTCTACACATTTTATATAAATTCATTAATATTTGACAAAATCGTATAATCTCGCTTTAACAATGTCAATACACAAAAGAAACGATTTATAGTGTCAAGATAGCTCAGTTAACTTCATGAATGACAATGTCCTTGATAAACATATCTGGGCGGGTTTGAAACTCAATAAGGCTTTTTTTGCATGCTCAATTAATTGTATGCATACATCCCATTGTGATTACTAGGACGCTGTACTCGTATCACGATATCAAAAGCATGTGTCAGTCTATAATCAAATTGCTAGGGCAAACCGAGTTTATCAGGAATAATAAATTAATTCCATGGAAAATATTCTGGAGAGATGGCTTATTAAATGAGTAACTGTTATATGTAAATAGCATGTTGTTCTTTGATACTTTAACGTGTTTTTCTTATTATTTTAACTAGAAATATATGTGAGATGGTACACAATATTGAAACTGTTATGTAGACTCAAATTTACTTTAAAGAAGTAGCCTATCTAGTGATTTAGACATATTTTACATTTGATACTATAATAATAGGCATAAACTGTATAAGACGGTATTGGGTTGTTGTCGATTGCTTATTTCAAAGCAATTTCACCTACCACTAACTGATCATATCACGAAAATAAAGGCTTTGGTGAGGGAAAAGGATTGATGTTGTTTAACTGGCGATTTATTTAAGAGTGTTTAAAACGTCCACTGGTAGAAAAGTACGTGTAACCATAATACATAAATAACAAACATACAGGTACTTGTTGGAATCATGTATCCATATTCCAGTCCATATAAAATACCATTCTACGGTCGCTTCAGACTGGCATAAATAGAAACAAAATCAATTACACAACGTAGGATTTCCTGATTATATATTTGTCAAACAGTAGCTTAATAATTCAGAAAATTCAGTATGCCAAAGTGCTCATACTGTCTAGAGAAGGCTATTAAATTTGTATAGTCATGCACTTTACATATTCAAAAGTCGAAATGATAGCACATTTACATGAACATATATTTATTAAACAGTTTCCCCAATATTTTTATAGTATTATTATATAATATATATTTACTCGCTAAAAACTCTGCAAGTTTTGCATGAATGTTTAAGTTGTATTATGTAAGACGAGAAATAAATAACACCAATAGCACTTACAATTAATATGCGTACAAAGCGGTTTTAACCTGTTTTGCTTCTGTATGTTCCTAAATATACTTACTCTCGATATCATTTGATTGGTTAGTTATAATTTAAATGAAGACAGTGTAGTAGAGTCCGAGTAAAACGTCATAACCCTACAATATTTCTGATGTAAAGGCCTACTCAACTGTAAATATTTATATCAAGACTACATCTAATCACACAACGTAAGGTTAAATGTATACAAATTGTCGTTCCTGTAACACGACGGCTAATATAATTATTATAAACAAAAATGCATATGCGAAGTGTCTGAATGTTTTAAAACGTTTGTGTTTATTTGTTTACAAATCGTAGACTCAGAGTTAAAATGAATACTATCATTACACATTTTGGGTATTACAGAAGGGAGTCACTTCATCAGTAAGCACAAGCATGCGGAGAGTCGATATCACAAAATATCTTATTTATGCATACCAGAAGGAAGGCCACCAGGTACTCTTATGAAACACGAGAAGCATTTTATTGATCTTAGTAGCAAACGAATACTTCTTTAACACTCAAGTTTGTCGTTCCGATAGTCAGTTCACAAACTAAACGAGTAGCTGAGATTCGTTTTAGTTGAACTTGATTAAATAGCTCAAGATGCCATAGTAGTATCGAATACGTTTTATATTGAATAACAAGTCATCTTCCGATTTGGGCTATCACCAATAGCTTGTCATTAAATGGGATGTACAGAGGCTAATTGATGGACAGAAACATCCTCTTTTGAAACTTAACATTGTTGAAATATCTCAAGACGTTACTATACGTATAATTAGTAATGTTTAGATGTAACAAAGTTTCCTTTCAAAACGCGAATTCAATGTATTCTAACTATGTTTTGGGATTGAATTGTACAATCATTTGCTGCTTTCAAGTTCAGAGTATTCTTCTCAATAGGACGGAAAAGTTAAAATAATTTTTAAAACGTCAAAATTCATGAAAATATGAAACGCATAGTAAGTCATTCTTTCATTATTTTGTAGATTGCAATACATTGCTGGGCAAACACACATATAACATAAATTACAGCTTAAACACAATTAATAAAATTCGTATTTTGTGAAACGATGAAAACGGATTGTTACAATATACTTTAATAAAACCAAGACCAAGTGTATAAGAACGGACTTAAAAAGTTATTATGGTAATATATATTGTTGTCTTCACGAATGAAATGCAGAGTCATCTCACCTAAGAGTCCCGTATTGAATCAATCACGCTGGAAGGTGGGTAATACAAGTGATAGGGTTCACTTCAGGCTTGTCCAAACTTAGCTTAACTTACTTGTTTTTATACAAGTTGTTGTCATCATTTAATGGGCATAGACATGCATTCGTCAGATTTGCAAGCTGTCTACCATTTTATCAATTTAATTTGTATCGATATTTTATTATTTTCTTACGATTTTATATTAACTGTTCGGGAAACTTAATTAATTATTGCTTTTAAAAATAATAGTAAACAAACGGATATATTATAAATTGGTTAAACAAAGCAGAATCAAGCGCTTGATGATGTGTTTGTTTTATTTGAAACCTTTGAGTACTTTTGTTCAGCATTCGTTTAAACGCAAAGGGCGTTTGATTGGTTTGTTAGGTTCCAGTTTGACAGTTTGAATCTTTATTTAAATGGTTTTTTTTCATACAACACAGAACGCTAGTCCGCGCAGTCAGCCTAATAAAAGTGTACGAAAAAAACATTTTCATGTTTTATGTCATTTTGCATAAATATCAATACTGTCATTGACACATTATAATAATTGCACAACATATACACACAGATGTGAAAATAATATTTAAATAATGATATTAATTATTTTGAGTGACCAGAATATTGCTGAATACACTAATTACTCACAAATGATAAACAGTTAACATGCTAATAAAACTACTTTGATTGTGATTCTAATAATTTGATTTTCAGAATTTACTACATAACAAAACATCTATACATATATTAGAAGTTTGTTCCATGATGAATTATAATAATAATATATTTTATTTGACGCGTAAAAATATGTTTATCATTGTATTATTGCATAAAAAGATGCCATACAAGTGATTTTTTTGTATTGCATGTAGTATTTGTTTTATTGTTTTGGAACTATTGTTCGTGTTGTCCGTTTCTTAAACACGCAAATAAAATCAGTTTTTAATTTTGTTTTATATAAT